>NW_006800095.1:654132-678140 GCF_000485575.1 Poecilia formosa | reverse complement strand
TGCATATAAAACACATCTACAAATAAAGAAACCACACATGTATGTTAAGCCTTTAACAGTTTTTAGGAGTGTTGCACTGAGAGCTCAGCAGACTCACAGTTCCACCAGGTGTTTACTAATTGCTGCTGTCGCTAGTCTGGAGGAGCTCAGTTGGGGACTGCATGTGCAAGGAAGAGCTTTGAGTAAGTAATAAGCGGCGCAATGAATGAGTAAATGTTTAGGCACTCTGTAATGGTTGCCATGAGAGATTTCAAAAAAGTTTCAAACATGCATGAAAGAATCAAGGCAACATTCCAGGAATGTTTTAATGCGGAAATGACATTATAACATCATATGAAGCTTAAAAAATGTTTATTTTACATAATAACCTTCTTTAACACAAATATGTTTTGGAAAAACAGATGTTCTCTGTCCAGCTAGACAGATGCTACAGGACAAACATCCTAAACACCCATCAAAACTGCTTTTGGAAACAAAATCAAGCTAAAGCAGGCTAAGATCAAGCTTCTGGAATCGAACCAAAATGACTGAATATGCTAAAATCCAGGCTCAGTGCCAGGGAGCCGACCAATTTAAATGAACACTACCGTGTCTAATAGGAGTAGACAAAGAGACAAAATCCAGCCAGAATTGCACCAGAAGCCTGTTTATGGCTCCAAAAGTGAGGTGTGTACATAAATCTGAGTATATTATATATTTATATGGTTTGGTTGTTGGGTTTGGAAAAGGTCCACAATAAATTCAGACTTGTTTTGAAAGTTTTTGAAACTGTAAGTTGTATTTTCACCCTGTCCTCTATATTTTAAAAAAAGCAGTTCAAATGCATATCTGAAAGTTCAAAATTATTAGTATTATTAGCACTTATTATTTTTTACTGTTGTCACTGTTTATTTACCACTATAAACATAGTGACAGTCAGTATTAGCTCCATATTAATAACTCCTTCTGTTAGTATTTTATTGTTCGTCATTTTAATTAACTCTGTTCACAAAGTGGAAAAAATCCAACTTTTTGAAGTTTGAAAATCATTTTACATGGAAGTTTGACATTGTATGTGGAGAACATAACAAAATGGACTTGCTGCTCGTGTCCCAGGTGGAGAGACGGAGTCTGTAGGTCCCACAGGGCAGAGGACACCAGGGCTATAGGTGCAGTTCCTGACACTAATCACCCTCCTTGCAGTGCCTGCAAAACAAAACCCAGAGAGACAAGGACAAGGTGTCCTGGTGGAGGGTTTGTTCCAGCGCTTACAGCGGCTTTGTGTCTGCTTTTCGGTTTTGTAAACTGGAAAAATTAGAGAATTTGAGCAGGAAAATGGACAAAATCCAGCCTGAGGAGGCAGTTAGGACTTTCAAATCGAAATTGAATAGTAATTCTGCAGTATGTAGAAATAAAACTGATTAACTCAAATTCAAGGGCATGAAAAATATTTTGAATCGCACAGATATTTAAATTTTATTCATCTCACTCTCTTGGTTTCTGGTCCCCTTGAGCGAACTGCATTGAAATTCAGTTTTTTCTGCATTTCAGAAATATCTGAAACCACAACAATGTAGCAGAAAGGAAATAAAATGTCCTTAAATTAATTTTTAACTGAGGGTAAGACATTTGATTTTTTTTTTTTAACAGTATGTTCAGTTCGTATTTACAGCATTTGAACATTTCTCCTGATCTATTTTATTGGGAATGTATTGGAAAATTGTGAGCAAGAAGGAAAATTATAGATTTTTTTCCAAGTCTTTTCTGTGTGGCATGTAATGGTATTTAGACCCCTTTACCATGAATACCCTAAATAAAATGCATTGCAACACACTGCCTTCAGAAGTCAGAAAATTATTGAACAGAATCCACTTGTGTGTAAATTAATCTCAGCATAAATACAGCGAGGACAGGATTTTGCCACACTTTTCAGATTTTTTTGTCAGAAATTTTGAAAACCAAGTGATTTTTTTTCTTCCAATTTGTATTTGCCTGCTGTTTTCTATGATCTTTGCACATAATCGTTCACAGAAATACATAAAAAATTAATTAATTACATATTAAAACTCGTAGGTTTTGGGGTTTTTTTCTTACACCGGTTATGAATTTGTCCTGTTTTGCTTCATCTGCAGCTGGGTCATCCCCCTCCTCCTTCACGCTGCCAAAAGCCAACACTCTGACGTCGTCCATCCCCACAAACTCGTACTACCCAGGTAATCATGTTACCTTTTCCTCTGTTAAATCCTAAACCAAAAAAGGTGCTTCTGTTGCAGCCTGCACAGCAATGCTGACAAATTAAGTTCATAGAATCAGGAAAATTAAGTGTCACAACAGATTAATAAGAGACAACATTTTTACACAAGTTTTAATGAGTTTCACGTTCTCTGTGAATCCTCATTTTTAATATAATTTACAATCTGATACTGCAACATGTGACATAAACCTATCCAACACATTTACATGCTTTTTTTAAAAAAAAAGAGTCTTACACGAGAAAGCAGACAGATTAAGTTTGGATGGGTTTTCAGCCTGCTACATCCCTGCTCATGTTTCATAGCAGCTCCCCGAGACGGATTATTAAATGTTCGATTGAGTTTCTACAAAGAATACCCATAATTGTGTGTCTTTTGTAATTACTTCACAGCCCATTGATTAGATGGAGGAAAGGTCAGTTAGATTCATAATCAGCTAAACTTGCTGTATAATTAGCTTTTCCAAAAATGATAATCTATTTCTCATTGTGTTGTTTGGCGAGAAACCAGGAAAAAATACATATTTGTTCACTGCAAAAACACAAAATATATAAGTATTTTTGGCCTACTTTATTATAACACTTCAAAAAAACCTAAATAACTTACAAGTAACTTACTTTTCAGCAAGATATAGAAGCTTACATTTAATAATTGTCTTTAATATTGATTTTAAAAACAACAATACTAGTTCCACTGGCAGATTTTCTTCAATCTGCCAGTGGAACTAGTATTGTTGTTTTTAAAATCAATATTAAGGAATTATTTACCTAAAACATAATTATTGATTTACTTGAGTAAAACTCCTGTATCTTTCTGAAAAGTTACTTGTAGGTCAGTTTTGTCTTATTTCAGATATTTGAACTTGAAACTAGATGAAAAAAATTCTTGGTATAATTTTGTTTTTGCAGTGTTTTGTTTTGATTTTGGATTGATTTTTTATTCACTGCTGTTTCTTTTCTCCTCCAACCTCTGCACCCGTTTGAGCAGATCCCTTTGTGCCAACGGCTATCTTAGGTGAGACAATTATTTTTTTTTCTTCCCGATCATTGTTGCAGTCAAAGTCTGTTACATTCATTCAACTAAACCCAACAAAAAACACATATTTTCAAATTATTTTCAAACTTGGATAGCTAAAGACGGCTTCCTCACCTCCATATCTGCCTGCTGCTTCCTCCTCTCCTCTTTTAACCCTTTCCACACCCCACCTTCCTCGCTCCTCCTTGACCAACAGGGGGAGCTCCTCTCTCGCGCTGGGGCTGGCTTCACTCCATCCCATCCGCATTGCGTGTCGTGCGTGTGATGTCACTTACGTGTTTGACCTCTCATATGCATGGACAAGACATGTGGACTGGATGTGGGGGGAGTGTCTTTAGGGGGCAACAGGAGGGTGGTGGGGGCGGCAAATTTTGCCACAGCGGCTGCACAGAGGCACTAAAACACTTCCTCATTGCCCCCGTTGTTCTAGAAAAGCAAAATCCAAACATTTGGCCCAAACACTTTCCAGGTGCACCTAAATACATCTGAATATCATTGAACAAAACATTTATTTTAGTAATGTAATTAAGTAAATTGGGGATTTTTTTTTACACAAAGTGATGTATTTCAAGAGTTTAGTTGTTAATTTTCATTATGAATACCAAAACAGTTTCTGAAAAAATGTAAATATTACATGAAACCAACAAAAAGGTGTTTTTTTTTTGTTTATTTTTGCTATAATGTTGCAGTACTAAAAAGCATTTCATCCTTCCACTTAACTTTCCATTAAAATGCTTGAATACCGCACTCTAAGCATTAACGTTTTAGTGTTTACTCTGAGTTTCTGACATGAACCACAACTTTTTATGATAATTGTGTTGTAGCTTCCTTGTTTTGTATTTATTGTTTGTATTGATTGTATTTTTTGTAGTGTTTTTTTTTCAATAGTATATGTAATTCATTGTAACCTTGTTTTTATAGCCTTTAGTTTAATTCTGGCACATTTACAGAAATGTCAATTAATGTGCATTGTCCCTACCAAACAAATTAAATCAAAATTGCATGAGACAATAAAAAAGAGTTGGAGTGAGATGTTATAGACTAAAAAAAACGTACAATTTTAAAATATAAACAATAGAAGTTACGTGATATTATGAATCACAGAGAAGACTTCTGACAGCCTCATTTTAGGCCACAAAAGGTCATTGCTGAAGAGGGTAGTGCATCAGAGTGTGCTGTATCCAGGCATATTTTTGAAAGTTGAGTGGAAGGAAAAACTGCTAAAAAGGTGTACGTGCAGTCGTCTTTCCTGAGCTAAGGAGGAAAAAGAAAGAACTGATGCTCAGGGGCCTCAAGTCCTCTTTTCATGTCAAAGAAAGTTTTATTTTATCATTTGGAGATGAAGGTCCCAGACTCTGGATTGAGAGTGTAAAGGAACAGAATCTAAATTGCTGGAGGTCCGATGTAAAGTTAGTGTCGATTTATCAAATCCAAATTCAGATACTCTGATTTTGTTTTCCAGCAGGACCCTTCACCTCCCAGCACTACAAAAAGGATTTAATATCTGGCTTAATCACCAAATGTCACTGCCTGATTGACCATCAGCCACATAGAGAGTCTATGGAGAATCGTCAAGAAGAAAATTACAAACTCCAGACCCAAAAAATACAAATGAGCAACCCGAGTTTCCTTAATAACTCAGCAGAACCACAGACTCCAGTAATTCATTCAATTCATGGAGTGTGTACGCTGTGCAGTACAATTCTGTTTTTATTAGCTGTAAAAACTGACTTTATGTGTGATGGATCTATATAATATAGCAGATTCCCCCATTTCAGCTTAATTACTAAAATAAAATTTATGAAATTGTAATTTATTGAGATGTGGTTGTAAAGTTAAACATCAGCCATGCTGCCCTCGTCTTCCTCCCCTCTCTCCTCTCTACACGTTTAACTCCCTCCACCTTCCCGTCCTTCCAAAACAACAACAACCTTTTCTATTATTCTTTTTTAAGTCGCTCCCCCTGCCTTTGGCGAAGTGCTGTTGACCTACTTGTTTTTGTTTTGGGCTTTTATTTCTAATTTTTTTGCCATGTTTATACATCTTGTTCAGCGATAAAGTGGAATCATAAAAAGCATTTTGTTCCTCTGTTAATTATTACTGCCCTCGTGCAGCTCCTCGCACAGGCAGATGCTTTTCTACGAGCGTTGCTTCTGAGCTAAATGGGCCACTGGAACCGTAATAATTAAACACTCAAGGCCACAGAACAAAGACGCAATAAGTAACACGCAATCATTTGTGCATTTTTAAGCACCAAACCAACTGTTGAGTTGTGTTTTTTTTTTATAATATATATTTTTATCATTACTTCCACCTCAGTGCAAATTAAAGCAGTAAGTTTAATCACTGCGCCACGTGACAGCTGCTTTATGTTAGTTCCACATTTAATGAAGCGCAAAGCGATTAACATCACTTCGCTGCGGCCCCTCGAAAAGGTTGCAAGCTTCCAGTTGTGACACGTTCAGTCGCAGCGTCGTCTCGTCAGACGAGGTGAACCATCAGAACTGATTAGATCACGACACTTTTTCTTCTTCTTCCTTAGGCATTATTTTAGACATTAATTTTAAAGAAAAAAAACTGCAAATGCAGGTGTTTCCACAGAGCACACGCAAATATAATTATAGCAATTAGTGGGGAAAAATAAAGCAAAATGTCAGAATGCTCTGTTGGCTTCATTAAAATAACATCTGAAACAAATTCCAAATTCAGTCATGGTTATTCTTTCCCTGAAATTTACGACTTCCTTATTTTCTTTTGTTGATTTTATTCTTTTCTTTTCTTTTTTTTTATGTCTTGCACTCTTGAAGTGGCGCCATCAATCCACTCGGCATCATCCCCCGTCTTTATTTGGCTTTCTGCTGTGGCTTGAAATAGTATTCACACCCCTTTAAATGTTTCCCACTTCGTCACGTTGCAACCACAAACACCAGTGTATTTGACTGGGTTTTTATTTGATAAACTAACAAAGCTTAGTCATTGTTCATAACTGGATAAAATATGACACTTGGGTTTATTTATTATTTATTTTTTTACTATTGATAATTTCAAAACAAAGAAATTTTTTTAATCCAGAACCCAGAGTAAATACTTTGTGGAGCCGCCTTTTTATGGCATGCAACTTAAGTAAAAACTGAAATTATTGCCCAACTTGATTTACAAAACACCTCAAGCTTTGTCAGGATTAAATGAAGATCGCATCTTAATACACATTTTTAAGATTTGCCACAGAATTTTTGGTGGATGTGGATCTGGTCTTTGACTAGGCCATTCAAACGCATGAATATACGTTGACCGAAACCATCCACCTCCAGGGCCGTTGTCCTGCTAGAACAGGGGTTTGCAACCTGCGGTTCTGGGGCCGCAAGTGGCTCTTTGCACCTTCCACCAAGGCTCTTACAACCTGACAAAAAAATTAAGAAGCAGCTGAAGTTTTCAAAAATAAAAAACATAAAAAGAAATGCATTTTAAAAGAATGTTTCAGGTTTTTTGTTGTTGTTTCATGGAATAATTTCATTTAATTTCCACAACAGAATGACATTAAAAGTACCAGTCATTTTTTAAATCAGTTTAAATCAGCTGGAAATTATGTGACTATATCAACATCCCGTAGAAAAAAACACATAGTTATCATCTTTTATGTTTTTCTTTATTAAAACCTAAAAATAGGAATAAAATAGTTGCACTTTACAGTTACAATACAGATTTCCTTCTCTAAGCCAGTTTGGTTTTTTTTAGCTGGACTGAAAGTAAAAATTGCTCTTTGGGCTGTAAAGGTTGCAGACCCCTGTGCTAGAAGGTAAATCTCAGCCCCAGCTTCAAGTCTGTATCCTCCCACCTCTGGACAGATTCCCTTTCCTTTCTGGGGGAAAAAAAGCTTCCCCACAGCATGATGCTGCCACCACCATCCTTCACCAGCAGGATGTGCCGGCTTTCCCCTGCACAAACCTTTTGCATGTGTGCCAAAAATGTTCAGTTTTGGTCTCATCTGCCCCAAACACTTGCAGAGGTGGACTCTGTTTATTAAGAGTCCGGTTAATAGGGTTATCAGAGAAGAGGAGGGGGAGGGGGGCTGAAAAGAAGAAAAGCATGACACACTTTTCAGATTTTTGTCAGACAGAGTTGAAAACCATGTCATTTTCCTTCCATTTCATAAATATACACTACTTTCCCTTGGTCTATCATACAAAATCCCCAATAATACATGTTGAGGTTTGTGGTTTTAATGTGAGACAATATTAAAAAGAAAAAGTCTAAGGTGTTTGAATACTTTTGCAAGGCACTGTACACAGGCGGTTTGGACAAAGCTGGCATGTGATCTTGCCCTTTAGCGTAGCTCTAAAACACTCTACTGTAACAGGTTCTCATGCTGTATTGTTGCTTATCCCCTCTCTCCTGTCTCTTCTCCTCTCTTTCTCTTTACATACGTAACCTCTAATGTATCTGCTATCTAAAAAGTGCCCATTAATGGTAAGTTTTCCCAAGTGGCCCCTGGGTTGGGGGAAGGAGGCGGTGTTTCTTCTTTTACTCAGACAGTAAGCCGACAACCGGCTGCTTCTGACATTCTGACGTTGATTGCATGACAAGTGGACATGTTAGCATCTCACCACCAAGCCACCATTAGCTTAGCATGGACGAAATACATACATTTGCCCCATGGCAGCATCACCCCATGCATTCTCCTCCCATCTCCGTGTCCCTTCCTGGGTTCTTTCTATGATTTAGTTTTTAATTAAATGTAATATTTAGATTTCTTTTTAATATTTTCCATGGTTCAAGGGGAGTTTGGGTGGCAGGGGTTGAATCCACACTGTGTCTTTGTGATGCTTCTGATGGTGCCTGCTGCAACATGCTCACTGTGGCCCCCCACTGCACCCTCTCCTCCTCACATCTTCCTCCATGTTTTTGGACACCCTCCATCATCCGCTGGCTCCCCCCAAAAGCATTTGTGCCTCATTTCTGCCACCGACTGGAGGACAGTATGAAAGAGCTGGAGCGGACTCTGGTTCTCAGTATGAGCCGCAGCCCAAACCAGCGTACTGTTCTGTCAGTAAACTGAAGTAAACCTGTTGTTTTTGCAGCATCTTCATTACAATTTTTTACACAAATCTCTGCTGTTTCTCACAGTTGTGGCCCAAACATGTCTTATTCTTACAGACGCCATGTTTAAAAGCGCAGCGGTGCTAGCGTCTTACCGAAAGGGCCTTATAGAGGACAGTGTTTTCCAGCTACAATAAGACAGATGGACCTGAACCTTCCCACCACATGACTCATCCTATTACTCAATGATGTTGTGTTGTTGTGACCATCCATAACAAACAGATTACTAGCCGATAGTTGTCAATCTGGAGGGTGGTGACATAATGCTTAACAGTAAATGAGATAATGTACCATCTGTGTATGGAACACAAAGCAATCTGAAAAGTGACGAAACCTAAATCTGCGTATCTCAGGTTTATGCAGCGCCTTGCAAAAATATTCCAAGCCTTTGAACTTTCACAGCCTGTCACATTGCAGCCACAAACTTCAATATTTTGTTAGGATTTTTATTTTATTGTTTTTGTTTTTTTGAAGACCAACACCAAGTAGTGTTTAATTGTGAAATGGAAGGAAAACGAGACATGGTTGTTTACAAAGAAAAGTTTGAAAGTGTGCCATGCATTTGAATTATTCAGTCCCACTTTGCATTTGAGTTAAGAAACACGGTGGTGGCAGCATCATGCTGTGGGAATGTGGTGGTCAGACAAGACCAGTATTGCACTTTGTGGGTGAAATCCAAAAACTGTGTGGAGGAAATATTCTTCATCTGCAACAGGGATGATGGCCAGACAGAATGGGAAGCAGGATGGAAGGAACTAAAAACGTCGCTAGAAATACCGTGGAACGGTTTGGACAAAGCGTAATTGAGAATTTATGGCAAAAGCTTGAATTTGAATATTCACAGTTGCTCTCCGTCCAATCTGACAGAGCTTGAGCTATTTTGCAAAAAATAATGTGTGAAAACTGCAAAACTTAAGGGTTTAACTGCAATAAAAGGTGAAACTCAGATGCATGTCACAATTTTCAGAAACATTGTTTTAAATCATGTCTCTTTTTGTTTCCATTTTACAATTATGCACTCCAAGATCCTGATAAAGTTTGTGGTTGAAACGTGACGTTAAAACGTGACGACTCAAAAAAAACATTTTAAGTTGTATGAGGACTTTTGTACAACAGAGTATTAGCACTACAATAAGAAAAACTTAAATACGTAAAAAAAACATAAACTTTACGAGAATATACCCATAGTATTATAGAATAAAGTCGTAATAATATGAGAATAAAGTCATAATATTTCCAGGTAAAGTCGTATTACAATAATAAAGTGATGGAATTACAAGATTAAAGTCATCCTGTCACAGTAACAAAGTCAAAATAGTACTACAAAGTCAACATCACTAGAATAAAGTCATAATATTATACTACGAATTTATTCTTGTATTATTTCGACTTCACTCTCGTACAACTTTATTTTCATAAGTTTATATTTTTTATTTCCTTAGTGTGGCCTTAATACTCTGTCGTACTTTTGCAAGGAACTTCATGTCTAAATTATGAGAAAATCTTTTGTCGTTTACTGCTTCAAGCCTCATGTCACCCAGATGTAATCCACCGATGCGTGTTCAGCTCCTCTTCCTCTGTCCTCAAGTTCCTTGTCCTGTCTCTGTTTTCTTGCCCCTCGCTCCCCTGCAGACGAGAGCCAGAACATGGGCAGCGACACCAGCAGCCTGGTCCAGTCGCACACTCACTCCCTGAGGAAGCGGGAGCCGGTGGACGTGCCTTACCAGACGGGTCAGCTGCACCCGGCGATCCGCGTCGCCGACCTCCTGCAGCACATCACCCAGATGAAGTGCGCCGAGGGCTACGGCTTCAAGGAGGAGTACGAGGTAGGACGCAGCCCGGCTGCTGCCGCCGCCGCCGCCCTCCCCCATAAGACGCTGCTAACATTTCCTCAGAGGTTCTTTGGTGTTTAACAGCCAAAAACGAGGCTTCATCTGTGTCACTGCGTGCAGTTTTTTCTTCTTCTTTGTTTGTGTCTGGTTTGTAGCATGCAGCAGAACTGGTTTGTTTCCCCCTCCAGATTCACTTTTTTGATGAATTGTTAATGTGCCCCGTCGCAGTTTTTGTGTTGTTTTGTTTTGATGTTCATCTGTTCCTTACTGTTCAGAGCAATGTAGTGAGTGACTGACTGAGTGCTTGTTTGTTTGTTTGTTTGTTTGTTTGTTTGTTTGTTTGTTCTGATGCTGTAGGCCACATGTGTCAAACTCAAGGCCCAGGGGCCAAATCTGGCCCCCACAGATTTTTATGTGGCCTTTCAGACTCCAGAGGGACACATAAGTAGCAAATAATATTTAAGTGCTTAACATTTAAGCAGTTAAAGTGCTTATTTAAATTTAATCAATTTATTATTTGTTTAAATATTATTTAATCAATCAAATCAAAGCAGTTTTTACCTGTGTGCAGAAAAAAATATATCACAGTCCCTTCAGTAAATGTAATTGAGTAACTATACAACTCTGATGGCGAGAAAGAAATAGTTAAATTTCCGTCATACATAAGTGCAAATATTGCAGAATTCCTCACAAATATTTTATAAATCAGCAGCACAAAATCAGATTTTGAAAGCAAAAAATCACAGACAATAGTGAAATCCTGGAGTGTCTGATCAATATCAAAAGATGTTCAATATTGTTTAATTTTAAGAAATATTCATTGAATGCAGAGACAGCTACTTATTGATTGGTTTGTTAAAGGGTTTTTTATCGATGCATTCTGACTCAACCGGCCCTCCAGAACATTCGGGATCTTTATGACAATGAGTTTGACACTGTAGACTCACCTGTAGCCTCCCTCCCTCTCCACACACTCTGTAAGGACCCCTCCTCCACCTGAAGCGGGTCTGATTGGGGCCCACTGAAGGCAGCCAAGCGCACTCTCTCGCAACACCACCTGTAATCTGACACCAAAACAAAGGATTTTGCCCCAGCAGAGCATCATTCGTGTTTTCTCTCATTAGCGTGGGAGGGTGGCGGGGCTTTGGCGGCACTCCAGCCTCCTCGCCGTCCCTCCGCACCCCCACCAGCCAGCCTTTTCAAAGCGGCTTCAGGCTAAACTTTTTAAATCATCTGTCTTCGCTATCTTCTCCGCATCACAGTGGCGTTTTTATCTGCTGCTGCAGCCTCTTCCTTCAAACTGAAATCATCATCGTCACCTTTCTCCTTCCAGATCCTCCCGTTTTTAATGACTCACCTCACATCTTTGCTCACATTTTCAGATCATTTCGCTTGTTCATTATTTTCTGCGGTTTTCTTATTCACACCTCCTCTGTTCCTTACTCTCTTTTCATTTCCCACCTTGCGAGCTATATGTGGTCCAGATTCATCAGTAATTCACTTCGCTCTTCCTCCTCATGACTGGGGACGAAAATAATAGAGCTTTGCCTGGTACACCTCCATCGCACGGATATTGAAAGGACGCCACATCAAAGAAGTGGCTGTTAAAATAAAATAACAGCGTATTAATTTGTTTAGAATTCTTTCACTTTTTGCCACATTACAATCATAAAGTTCATTTCGTTTGATTGTGATTTGATGTGACAGAACAACTCAAAGTAATGCAAAGCTGTGAAGTGGAACTGCAGCCTCTAACAGACTTTCTTCATCATCACGCTGCACTTTGCTCAATCGATCTTACGACTAAATCAGCCAGCATCTCTTTTCCTCCTGGAGAAAAGCATCACCTCAGGATGATGCTTCCACCACCATGTTTCATTAACTAGATGAGCAACTAGGAGTGTTAGTTTCCAGGCACACATAATACAACAAAATAAAATAGACCATTAATTAAAATTTTTTGCACATTTTTGTACGTCCATTTGAGTCACAACTGCTTCTAAAATACAACCCAAATGCTTCCAAAACCACCTAGATTTTTTTGATGTCTGGAAATTGAGCCGTTTCAAAAACCTCCCTATTGTTGAGTCACAATCAGCTTTACCTAGCAACCCAAGATGAGCTCCAGCATATTTGGTCAGCAGGTTTTACCGCTGTATTCACTGAACAAAGGCTGCTGAAAAAGACAAGTGTTTTGTTGTTGACTTACCGTCCAGAGATCACTTCCTGCGTTCTTGCTAGTTGTGCAGGAGGCTCTACTACTGCTTTTCAAAGCCATTTTCATGTGCGAGTGTTAAGGTTGAGTTGGGGGGCGTGGCCAGCAGCAGCCTACTTGGATTTAAAGTGACAGGACGCCCTAAAACGGCTCATTCTGTCTGCCTTTAGGCAGCAGCTATACGTTTGCAGTAACTCTCTCCCTGAGCTTGGTACACTCGTTGATCTTCGTGATGCTGTTTGTTCGTTGCTTTTCTCCAACAAACCTCTGAGGCCTTCAGAGTGCAGCTGAATTTAAGCTGAGACAGAAGTGGACTCTACTTTCTAATTTGGTGACATCTGAAGGTGACTGCCAATACCAGACTTTGTTTTTTTATGAAAACCATGATTAATTTATCTTCCACTTCACAATTATGTTTATTTTGAGATGTTTTTTCACACAAAAAAAAAAGCCTGTTGGGGTGCTTTAAATGTGCGATGGAGCTCATTCTCACTCTGCCAGGCGAATCCATTGTGAATGTTGTGTCCCTCTGCTGTCTCCTCTATCTCCGTCTCTCTTAAGGTTAATGCCCTTTTTAATCGTTCCTTTCTGATGATGAGATAGGAGCCTACAGTGCACCTCTAAACCTGTTGACTTACATTGTACTATATCTCTCTCTGACCCATGCTTCTTGTTATTCTGTACGTTAACTTTGGATCAGATAAACGAGGTAAGCCAAAACTTTTGGTTACTTGTGAGTTTTGTATTTTTTCAGTTTTTTTTGTTTTGTTTTGTTTTTTTCAGAAAATGATAAAAAGAAAGCTTACAGATCAGTAGTGGTTATGGGCCACTTTTAAGGCCCACAACCTTAAAAGTTGTGGGCCTGTGAGAGTAAATGGCACGCGTTGCTGATTTAATCTGAAAAGGGCATTTACCAACAGATGTTTTGTGAAGTTACAAAGTGTTTAACAGTATCCAGAAGCAGCTGCCATCACTGTGAAATGATTTATTAAATTACAGAATCAAATGAACGAAAGGCAGTCAGCAAGCTGCAAACTGCTATTTCTATTCTGGACTATAAAGCAAAGAAAAGCGACGCTGTAAAACACTTTCATACTTTGTAAAAGCTTTCCCAAGGCAGATCGGAAGTCAGCTATAACAAAGTATGTGCATGTGTGAATTGTCCTGCACGTTGCTGCACAGTTTGAGAGAAGAAAACAAGCTTCTGATTCATCAACACCACCATGCTGTCATTGTCTTGCACTTGTTATCAGCTTGTTTCATCAGAGCAAACATTTGTGCGTCATCTACATGGCTGTGAAAGTCCTGATGGTGGGTTCTGGTCAATTTGGTCCCTTTGCCAATTCATCCCTCTATTTTTTCCCTTCATCTACCTCCATTTGGTACAAATATGAGCTTAACTATTGCTCACCTGCTTATTTCTCTTCTTAATTAATGATATTGATGAAATATGGAGAAAAATATGTTCTCAAACTGAAAGAAGCCGTTTTTGCCAAACATTTTGTTTCTGTATTGCACCATATTTCTACATAAAGCCTTATTGTAGGGCGACATGCCACAAAAGTAGGGCATATTTTTAAGCATTTACACAATTCACTTTATTTTCCACCAAAAAAAGTTATTTTTTATATCTATAAATTGAATGCGTTCCTTTTAATTAAAAATAGAGTGGACTCTTGATATTCACCGATCATAACTGACCCTGCAGCAGCTAAAATCCACGAATACTTGAGACCCCTTCTAAAAACACTTAAAACTGCTTATTTTAATTGTTCAAACACCAAATATACATTAAAACTCACTACAGCGGAAACCCTTTTAGCACTAGTACACAACCTAACATCTATACTAGTCTTCCTTATCTCCAATTCTAGGTTGCAGCCAATCAGCACCAAGGAACATAAATGCCACTTCTGGATTGGCTGCTTTACAAACACCAGCCAGTAGTGTGTCAAGTGGGATTGAACCAAGATATTTTTACCTTCACAAGCTGCATTTTGTCTCCTATATCTTAGATGCGTGGTAAGAAAAAATCCAAACGCATACGGATTCATGTTGTACGGAAAAATGTTGACTCTGCAAATACTGGAGCACAAACAGACGGAGGTCCACTGAACCACATTTCTTTACAATAAACTCTGAACAGGTTATGAAAACTAATCTTCCTTTTCACATAAAAAATGTAAAAGTACAAAACTCATATTTTTACATTTAACCCAGAGAATCCCAACAATTCTGTCTGAATGTGTTCCCTTTTCTAAGCCAGTGAGTGATTTATTATTGCAAAGACAAGTCGCCAAACTAGCCTGCTTCAGCAATTTCTACACCTCTTCTTCAGTTTTACCCTTACCATGCTGTATGTCAAGCACTCTGCTTTACAGGGACTGCAGGGAATGTGGTCTGCCTTTAACTTACGGTTAAGTGGTTCAGAAAAAGTAACAGCAAAGGAGGCAAACTGTTCTGGGACTGCAGATCAGAAGTTAGCCTGTAATTAAAAACATGCTAAGTTGGATCTCTGCCAGTGGGAATAAATTCAGCATAATGGAGGAAAAAGCTACCTGCAGGTGCAGTGAAGCAAAGTACAGCAAAAACAGCATCTTTTTTTTACTTCTAGGATGAATTTCAGGAGCGTTAGTCCCACGTTTAAGCTTTCATCGCTTTGAGTATTAAATTAAGAATCCAGATCGCATACAAGGCCTTAAAAAGTGTAATTTTTTATATTTTCTTATATGAGGACAAAATACAGTGTATGACGGGATAAAACAAAGTAGCTCATGATTATGAAGTGGAAGCAAAAACATTAATGGTTGAAAAAAATGTTATTAAATAACAAAAGTGTATTGAATGTATTTCAACTTCAGAAGACGCCTAATGAACAACTAGCATCCATCAACTAGAGGAAAAAGGCTCTCTGGTGAGATGAAACTAAAATGAACCGTTTTGAACAACATGCAAAACGAAATGTGAGGTGAACACACCCAGTCTTCACTGTGAAACATGCTGGTGGTGGCAGCATCATGCTGCCAGGGAAACCACTTTCAGTTGACTTAAGATAAATACCAGAAAACCTGTTAGAAGCTGCAAAACCCTTGAGCCTACGTTGGAAGTTAACCTTCTCATTACAATATCAATCCTAAACTTACATTATAGATCACTCACACTGGCCTAGTCAAAGTTCAGGCATAAATCTCATTAATAGTCTGTGGCTAGGTTAGAAATTTGATTGATGTTGATTCTATTTTGCAGCTAAATGTTGTTCCGCAAAGTATTGAGGTAGTGGGTACAAAATGCATGCCGCACTTTTCAGATTTTACAAGTTTTTTTTGCACTTTACAGTCAACTTCTACTTACTATCCATGTAAGAAAATTTTATTCCCAGTAATGTGACGAAATGTGAAAAGGTTTTCAGGGTGCAGATCCTTGTGCGATGTGCTTTTTTTTTTTTAAGGCCATTTGCTTTGAGGATGATTTGTTTTTAAATTTGAAGAGCGAAGCCCGCATCCTTCAGAGGGACGCTGAATCTGATCAGGACCTGAGCGCCGCGGGCCAATCCATCTCTGAGACATGCGTCCATCCGCACCTGAAGGATGGGGCATATTTTTAGCATATTAAAGCTGCTTCTCGGTGAAATCGCTAATCTCTAGGACTCCGTGCAGGAATATGTCCTTGTGTGGTGTCTGCGGGGCCTTTTTATGCTAGACAAACAGCCTGCGGCCTGCCACAGCACTTAGATGAATGGAACCATCATGTCCTGGATGACTGATGATTGAGAGCGTCGCTTCCCTCTTCCACACTAAAAGGAGCTCTCAAATCGCCTCTTTAACCTCCCTGTATTCGTTCTTGAATCTTTATTTTCCAGATGCACCTGTAATGAATTGTCTGCCTTTTCAAATGTGCATTAGCCTACTAGCTAAAAAGGACAGAGGAGTCACAGGTTTTGGTCCAGCTCAGTCTGCTTGGAGCCAAACTCAGCCTCCCCCTGCCCCCGTTTTCCATCCTGAGCATCAGTGACCTGGCATTGGGAGATGTATTTTCATAATTTGGCTTAATTGCGCCTGGTGTGCCATCAGAATGGAAATCTCCCCAGCGAGAGACGGTAAATATTTCATGAGGGTAATCTGAGCGAAGCGTTTTTTTTGATCTGGGGACGATGAGCGGGCTTTATTTTCCCCCGCCATGAGCTGATTGAGTTCCTCGGAGGAGGCAGACAGGCAGCCTCTGCGGTCGCCTCGTCTGGGAGGGGTTTGAGGGCGACACCCGCTGCCTCTGACTCTAATGGGGATCGCTTTTTGACACTCCGCCCTGGGAACCTCCACCCTCGCTGTGTTTAATGTCTGATACTAATGTGAATGTCTCTCTGTGTTGCCATATACTGTTTTTATTTGTTGAATACTGCATTTTTGTAGTCTGGTTATCATGCACTGTAAAAACAAGTTTGTTTGTTTTTTTCTTTTTGTCTGGTTTCTACTGCAAATACACTTGAAATGAAACAAAACTAACTTCTAAGTAGCTTTTCAGCAAGATATATGAGCTTTTTCAAGTTAAGTCCTTAATTTTGATGAAAAAGTACTAATTATAAGTGAAATAATCTACCACTTAAACAAGACATTTTTATCATATTACAAGTAGAAAAATATAAGTAGATACATAGCATTTAATTATAAATAAATACAAAAGAAACTGCCAGTGGAACGTTGGCAGTTTCTCTTATAATATGCAATAATACACAATTTTTAATATAACATTTCCCCCATATTATAAGTTATATTAAAACTGCCATATTATAACTTATTTTAAGTTCTGTTATGGTTGAAATAGTTTGTGTGGTAAGGTTTTTTTTTCTTTTCATAATTTTGTAAATTGAAGGCATTGATTTAATTTTTTTGTTTAATTTAATCTTGCTTGTGTCGTAAGAAATACAATTATCTTTTTAGGAATGTTTGTAAAGGATTCCTGCAGTAATGTCTGATTTGGACCTCAGAAAGAATAATCTCTACTATATTAGAGACTAATGGGGATCCTTAAATAAACAAACAAATTATTCATTTATAACTATTAGTTCATCAATATTAGCGATCTATTGGCTTTAAACAAGCTCCTATATTGGGCTGAAAAGTCACTTGCAAGTTAATTTTGTCTTATTTCAAGTGTGCTAAGCTTTTTGCGTTATAATTCAGACAAAAATACTTGGTAAAATGTATTGTTTTGCTTTTTCACATCACATCACGTTTCATCTCCCTTTCTTCTGTTTTTTTTTTCTTTTCAGAGCTTTTTTGAAGGACAGTCGGCACCATGGGACTCCGCCAAGAAGGATGAGAACCGCATGAAGAACCGATATGGGAATATCATTGCATGTGTGTACAAAGCACCTCTACACTCCTCATGAACCCCCCCCCACATTCATCTGTCTAATTTATTGGCTAAGCTGGTGACTGGATGGGTCTAAGCTGCTCAAACAGAGTTTTTATTACTATCCAACGAGAGCAGCTCTGACCTTTTCATTCTGCTTTTATATTCATCCGTTGTGTTGAGTTATGACGAACAGGCTGAGCAGGATGGGATGTCACATAATAAGTAGCTTTGGCTTGTTTTGTGAAGGGAATGGAGAACTGTTCCCAAATTTTTCCTAATATCTATTCGCTGTGGCGGAAATATGTGAATCCAGACTGATTGGGGAACACAGTTTGGAAGATAATTTACTTATATTTAAAGCTTTAGATCAGGGGTGTCAAACTCATTTTTATTTTGGGTCATATCAAATATCTGAATGTTCTCAAGGGCCCGGTTGTTCAAGCTAGCAGTTTGCAGAATTAGCATTTAATTTAGAGAAATCTGATTTTGTTTCTTGTAAAAAGGTTGGAATCAAACAAAGAACGAAAACTAAAACTATTTATGTGCCGTCAGATTGGCTTGAATACACAAGTATTTACCCATTTGGCTGACATTATGCTAACACAAGCTGTACGCGTGGATAAATGAAACAACTGGATGTCCGTGAGCTTATTTTTATTGCTTTATCTGCTTCAATCATTTCTGTTTCTCCAGGGAAAATGATGTGCAAATAACTTTAAAATAAATTCATCTTTTATTGAAAAGAACTGATGTCATACTATTTTATTTATTTATTTTTGCTTAAATGCAGTTTTTAAGTAAACTTGTATAACTGAGAGTAAAAATCCCACATAAATTATCATCCCCAAACACACAGACATAACTAATAAAGGCTCCAAATGAAATGTATTTTTACTCAACGGGTATGTTTGAATCCATTAAACATGACCTCCTGTTTCAGTAGACTTGGAAGTAATCAAATAAGCATTCTCCTAGAACAACTTTCACACTTGTTCACAATTTAAATAAATAAACTTTTCAAGAAACAACTGAAGTTTATTGGGTCAAAACAAAGATTTTGCTTAGAAAAAACTGCAACAATTATGCCACCCACAAAGCACCAGTTGCTGGAAGACGATTTGTTTTCCTGAACTCTCTGATTGTTCTTGGATTTCTACAGATACAGCTGAAAAGCTTCTGAAATTCTTCACTTTGAAAAGCTCTTTCTTGTCCAAAATGTGGTCATCTAACTCCAGTAAATAATATTTACTAGCACGATGTTATTGATGTAGAAGCATGTTAAAAAAAAAAAAAAAAAAAGAAATACACCTTGTATCGTGACGATGCGTCCTATAGGTGGAGCAGGCATTAACGTTTAAGAGTTAGCTGAGCCAAACGGTGATCTCAGATGGGATTTCAACTTGTCTATAAAAATTTATCTCTACAATTCACTAGAATACTTGACTACAATTGAAAGTAAACTTTTATGCAGTTGTTTAAATGATATGATAGAATGATTTCTTTTAGGAAATAGAAGTAGTAAGGGATGACCTGGTCTGTAGCCGAAAAGATGCTAATGGCGCATAATAAGGCTACGTTCACACAGCAGGCCTTAATGTTCAATACGGATTTTTTGTGAAATCTAATTATTTTTTTGTGGTCGTTCACGTTTCAGAATATATTGGGTTTTATGTGATCTGCTGTGTGAACTGCAATCAGCCTAAAAGTGTCCTGCATGCGCAGTAGAGGACGCGGTAACGTGGCAGGTAGTGAGCGTGCTCAGTGTTTGAGGAAGTAAACATGAACGGTAACGGTGGAACACATCTTCCGATTTTAAAGTTGTCTTTCAGCACATTAACAACTTAATCTACTTGATCGTTCGCCGTGGTTGTTGTTTTCCTTCCTGTTTCCGTATTTCAGGATGCAGAATAGTGACGTTTGTTGAGTATCAGTGATGTAGCGGTCGGATGATTTCAACCTCAGGTCGCGTTTGAAAACATCAGACACATGTCGGATTTTTGACCACATATCCAACCAGTCCCATTTGTAAAAGTCTGATCTCTGTTGTTCAGATTGTATAAAAAGTTGCATAAAGGCATAAAAGTCAGATTTGGGTCACTTCAGGCTGCAGTGTGAACGCAGCCTTAAGTTTGTTGGGTGTCGTCCATTAGCTGGCGTCCGCCTCTGTCCCTGGTTTCATACCTCCAAAACCCACCTTTTAATTTTTCTCTGCATTCTTTATTTCCAGCTGTCCCCTCCCGACTCATCTCTCGCTGGCCTCGTTAATATGATTAATTCAACTCTGGTTTCTTCCTCTCTGCCTCTCTTCCAGATGATCACTCCCGTGTCAGGCTGCAGGCCCCGGAGGGGGAACAGAGCTCCGATTACATTAATGCAAATTACGTTGATGTAAGTACACACACCAGCCAGCGCCACCAACTCAAAGGTCACTGCGCTTCCTCTTGGGGGGAGAGAGGGCGCTGGTGCCGCCGTCTCAGGAGGGCCTGAGGGATGGGGGCAGCACTGACTGCTTGTCCATCACACACATGAACACCCAAACACACTCGGACACGTTGCCTTAACTTTAGAGGACCAGCTGTATCATTCTGTACATCGGATACATTGAGAGGAGTGGAGATCAGAGGCTTGCAGTGCTGGGAGAGAGAAAAGGCAAACCAGCCCAGAGGGGAAACCGAGGTTCTAGTTTTCGACTTTGCTTTGAACTGTAAGCTGACATGTAGAGCCCAAAAAGGCCTCATGGATAATTACTTTACATGTTTACCAGGAATACAAATGAACTGAGTTCCACTGCACTGAATATCAGAAAGACATAACTGACTAGGAGGTTCTTATGGAAACTGTGACCTTGCTTGATACGTCGTCAAATCCCGTCACTTCTGGTGACTCAAAGAGCAAAATAGATAAATACCCCTGATGTCTGCTAGGATGTGTCGTGTTTTACTTTAATTTTATTTTATTTTATGGAAACTTGGCCTTTTATTTATTTAACCCATTTATTTATTTAGTTAATTTTGGCGCAAATGGCTCTCCATAGTGGTCATGCAAATGCAGAAACAATTTGGCCAAGTTGTGTATTTTTGGGTGAATCTGAATTTTTCATGATTTTTTTCTTTTTCTTTGGCTCTCAATGTTTATTAAATAGATACATTTTTGTTCTCCAGTTGAAAAGCATTTTTTTTAAATGTTTTTACACATTGATTTCTACTTTTAATTTGATTTTCAGTCCCTAGTGTTTAAATGTTTAAATGTCTTTAATAATTAATGTTTTACACTGATTTTATTTTTGCATATAGGTTGGAAAAACACGACATTTTGTTTGTTTTGGCAAATTGAATAAAGTTTGTGGAAATTAGCATAAAATAGACTTGTTAAACAGAAATGTTGTCTGGAAAAAAACACAGATATATAATATTTGAATCAATGTTGACATTTTTCCATATTGCAAGTTAAAATGTCTTGTTCCATTGATTATTTCACTTATAACTAAAAAACAAACTTTTTCATCTTTATCTATTCTTAGACATTTAGCAACTCAATTGCACTTCCAAATAAACTAAATGTAAGTAATGTTGTGTACAATAGTTGTAAAAAAAAAAACCTGACTCATGATGCCTTGGCAGTAAGTAAAAGTCATTAAGAAGTGATGCAAGCCACAGTTTCCACTAAAAACAGGTCTAACTCACTTAACTCCCACAATATGGACTCTCCTGATCCGACCTGATTTGCTGTTAATAGCAGTGTTAGTTGCAGGGTGTGACCAATCACAGCAGCTCACTGAAGCTTCCCGCTCCATGTGTAATGGGCCGAGTCTCTAAGTGGTTATCTGCTCAGGAGAGAGAGAGAGAGAGAGAGCGCTTTCGGCCATTCTCCTATCGTCTCACTCTATAATGCGGTAATTTGTAATCTCTTGTTACTCCCTCAAACATAAATTCATAATGCAAGGTGTGCCACGGCAAAATGCAGGAGGCCTAAATTATTTACCTTTCCTGCTATTCGCTTTATGGCCCATTATGCTGCAGAGAAGACTTACGCAGTGGAGCGCCCCATTACAAAATAAGAATATACGCATTTTAAAGCGGGTCCTGATTGAAAGGGATTTCTACCGCTATGCCAGCTTCATTGCGAAAGTACTTAGTAGAAATATGGACAGATGGGTAATGATGTTTTTGCTCTTCAGAAAGCTTTTTAACCCATCTAAAAGCTTCTTCTGCCAATAAACTCTTATGTGCAGAACATTTGCCTCACTGTTTGTTGTTGTACTCTGGTATTCTTTTGATTATTTGGAGTCATGTACGAGTAAGCTGAGTGGGTGAGTTTCGTTTCTGTGCAGTTGATGCAGTATTTTCATAAACATTTAGGAGGCAATGAAACAGTGCAATGATCTGTTGCCTGTAGAGTTATGTTCTGTACACACAATCGAGGCCTGTGAACAGATTGTATCGGTTTGTAGAAGCGATGCAGAGCAGGAGTAAATCATATTCACCAGACTGTTAGGCAAGAACACAGATGCAGTCTGTTCACAAAATCCATGTCATTTCAAAACTAATTGTCTTTTCTCAAATTTGAGCACTAAAATTTGATTTGGCTTCTTATTATTTTCAGATCTACAATTACTCTCCTCCTGATTTAAATGCTGAAAAAATCCTCTATTTGTTTTGAGGTTTGGAAATGACTAGCATGTCTGTTTTAGCGTGTTACTTTTTTTTGACTAGTTAAATGCAAATCAAGCTTATATATTTAACCCAAGGTAATTCAATAGTTTAAAAGAAGCATTGTTAGTGGAAATAACAGTAAAAAAATAAAAATTACAGGAAAAAATTATTGTCCAAATGTATTTGTTTGAAATAAGCATGATTCACAAAAATGTTTTCAGTCCTGATTCTTCCTAAACCAAGGAACAGATGTAGGAACACAATGTGAACTAGTCTCTGACCTGATAGTTCATTCCTGAAATGTACTTAGGCTCAAGACCATTTAAATTTTGATTTTAAGATGAAGTATTTTACAAACTAGGAACTGGGAAGTGATTGTGTTGTTGGTCAGGACTCTGGCAGCAGCATTTTGGATGAGCTGCAGCTCAGAAACCAGAGAAGACAGAAATACAAGCATAGCTAAACATACAAGCATATTTTCTGTCTCTTCTTGTGATAGGATTGGCACTCAGAAGTAAAAATGTTAGGAATGTGTAGTAATGTTAAAATTGAGATTATGGTCAGGCAAAAAGACTTCATGTTGCATGTTTTGAACTCTTAACTCCTGATTCTTTAAATTATCCTAAGTTTGCAGTGAAAGACCAAGATCACTCGCATCATGATTTACACAAACCTGAAAAGAAATCTTATCCTATTGCCATGTACAAAAGAGACATTTTGCATGTTTACCTGCATGTCCTGAAGACGTACTTTTGCTTTGCTAATAGGCTTATGGAAAGGTTCGGGCGTGTCCATCGAAAGCTTCTCTCACCTGAACGAATGTCAGGGCCGCTCCTTTCTCTCTCTGTCTTCCCCCGTCTAATCCAACAGTGTACTGGGCCTCCGCTTTACTCAAGCGAACACACATGAAAGCCCAAACAAATCTCCTCCGTAGTCCAGAGATAAGGAAGTCATTAAAAATGGAGGAGAGCTGAATAGCTGAAGGAGCCCTGTGGATGAGAGGCAGAATGAGGAAAATATCCTTTGTGTCTTTCTCCCGTCGTTGGAGGAGCGTTAATCACAGTCCACGTTAAATTGAATATGAGAGAGATAAGCAAAGCAGCAGGGGTGGCTGGGAGAGAGGTGGGGGGTGGAGGTGCTGGGGAGCACAATCGAAAGGAGGCTGGGTGGAGGAAGAGCCTTTAAGTCCTAATGTTTTGTTTCCTGGCTCATATCTCTGAGGAGAAGACAATGAATTGGACAAATAAAACTTGAAGGGATTAAAGTAATCCCTTAGACTGGGGGCCTTATTGTGAAGATCAGCGCTGTTAGTTTGTATCTTGGGGATTATCAACGCTTCTGATGCTTAGTCCAGAGGTGCGCTGCATGTAGAGTGTGACAGAGAATCCTTTTTTTGGATCGTCTTTCAAGAAGCATTTTGGTTCTGCACGGTCTAATTCCAAAATAAAGAACTGCACACCTGTACAGACACGTTGCATGTTACTGTTTACATCAGGAAATGTTGCACATGGTCACAGCGGCGGAGGCTTTTTTTAACTGAACCAAGACGCCAAATTCCACATCACATCGACATGTTCAGGTCGTCAAACTCAAG
>NW_006800095.1:641145-653967 GCF_000485575.1 Poecilia formosa | reverse complement strand
GGTTGAAATAGTTTGTGTGGTAAGGTTTTTTTTTCTTTTCATAATTTTGTAAATTGAAGGCATTGATTTAATTTTTTTGTTTAATTTAATCTTGCTTGTGTCGTAAGAAATACAATTATCTTTTTAGGAATGTTTGTAAAGGATTCCTGCAGTAATGTCTGATTTGGACCTCAGAAAGAATAATCTCTACTATATTAGAGACTAATGGGGATCCTTAAATAAACAAACAAATCATTCATTTATAACTATTAGTTCATCAATATTAGCGATCTATTGGCTTTAAACAAGCTCCTATATTGGGCTGAAAAGTCACTTGCAAGTTAATTTTGTCTTATTTCAAGTGTGCTAAGCTTTTTGCGTTATAATTCAGACAAAAATACTTGGTAAAATGTATTGTTTTGCTTTTTCACATCACATCACGTTTCATCTCCCTTTCTTCTGTTTTTTTTTTCTTTTCAGAGCTTTTTTGAAGGACAGTCGGCACCATGGGACTCCGCCAAGAAGGATGAGAACCGCATGAAGAACCGATATGGGAATATCATTGCATGTGTGTACAAAGCACCTCTACACTCCTCATGAACCCCCCCCCACATTCATCTGTCTAATTTATTGGCTAAGCTGGTGACTGGATGGGTCTAAGCTGCTCAAACAGAGTTTTTATTACTATCCAACGAGAGCAGCTCTGACCTTTTCATTCTGCTTTTATATTCATCCTGTTGTGTCTTTTCAGTTATGACGAATAGGCTGAGCAGGAGGGGATGTCACATAATAAGTAGCTTTGGCTTGTTTTGTGAAGGGAATGGAGAACTGTTCCCAAATTTTTCCTAATATCTATTCGCTGTGGCGGAAATATGTGAATCCAGACTGATTGGGGAACACAGTTTGGAAGATAATTTACTTATATTTAAAGCTTTAGATCAGGGGTGTCAAACTCATTTTTATTTTGGGTCATATCAAATATCTGAATGTTCTCAAGGGCCCGGTTGTTCAAGCTAGCAGTTTGCAGAATTAGCATTTAATTTAGAGAAATCTGATTTTGTTTCTTGTAAAAAGGTTGGAATCAAACAAAGAACGAAAACTAAAACTATTTATGTGCCGTCAGATTGGCTTGAATACACAAGTATTTACCCATTTGGCTGACATTATGCTAACACAAGCTGAACGCGTGGATAAGTGAAACAACTGGATGTCCGTGAGCTTATTTTTATTGCTTTATCTCCTTCAATCATTTCTGTCTCTCCAGGGAAAACGATGTGCAAATAACTTTAAAATAAATTCATCTTTTATTGAAAAGAACTGATGTCATACTATTTTATTTATTCATTTATTTATTTTTGCTTAAATGCAGTTTTTAAGTAAACTTGTATAACTGAGAGTAAAAATCCCACATAAATTATCATCCCCAAACACACAGACATAACTAATAAAGGCTCCAAATTAAATGTATTTTTACTCAACTAGTATGTTTGATTCCATTAAACATGACCTCCTGTTTCAGTAGACTTGGAAGTAATCAAATAAGCATTCTCCTAGAACAACTTTCACAGTTGTTCACAATTTAAATAAATAAACTTTTCAAGAAACAACTGAAGTTTATTGGGTCAAAACAAAGATTTTGCTTAGAAAAAACTGCAACAATTATGCCACCCACAAAGCACCAGTTGCTGGAAGACGATTTGTTTTCCTGAACTCTCTGATTGTTCTTGGATTTCTACAGATACAGCTGAAAAGCTTCTGAAATTCTTCACTTTGAAAAGCTCTTTCTTGTCCAAAATGTGGTCATCTAACTCCAGTAAATAATATTTACTAGCACGATGTTATTGATGTAGAAGCATGTTAAAAAAAAAAAAAAAAAAAGAAATACACCTTGTATCGTGACGATGCGTCCTATAGGTGGAGCAGGCATTAACGTTTAAGAGTTAGCTGAGCCAAACGGTGATCTCAGATGGGATTTCAACTTGTCTATAAAAATTTATCTCTACAATTCACTAGAATACTTGACTACAATTGAAAGTAAACTTTTATGCAGTTGTTTAAATGATATGATAAAATGATTTCTTTTAGGAAATAGAAGTAGTAAGGGATGACCTGGTCTGTAGCCGAAAAGATGCTAATGGCGCATAATAAGGCTACATTCACACAGCAGGCCTTAATGTTCAATACGGATTTTTTGTGAAATCTAATTATTTTTTTGTGGTCGTTCACGTTTCAGAATATATTGGGTTTTATGTGATCTGCTGTGTGAACTGCAATCAGCCTAAAAGTGTCCTGCATGCGCAGTAGAGGACGCGGTAACGTGGCAGGTAGTGAGCGTGCTCAGTGTTTGAGGAAGTAAACATGAACGGTAACGGTGGAACACATCTTCCGATTTTAAAGTTGTCTTTCAGCACATTAACAACTTAATCTACTTGATCGTTCGCCGTGGTTGTTGTTTTCCTTCCTGTTTCCGTATTTCAGGATGCAGAATAGTGACGTTTGTTGAGTATCAGTGATGTAGCGGTCGGATGATTTCAACCTCAGGTCGCGTTTGAAAACATCAGACACATGTCGGATTTTTGACCACATATCCAACCAGTCCCATTTGTAAAAGTCTGATCTCTGTTGTTCAGATTGTATAAAAAGTTGCATAAAGGCATAAAAGTCAGATTTGGGTCACTTCAGGCTGCAGTGTGAACGCAGCCTTAAGTTTGTTGGGTGTCGTCCATTAGCTGGCGTCCGCCTCTGTCCCTGGTTTCATACCTCCAAAACCCACCTTTTAATTTTTCTCTGCATTCTTTATTTCCAGCTGTCCCCTCCCGACTCATCTCTCGCTGGCCTCGTTAATATGATTAATTCAACTCTGGTTTCTTCCTCTCTGCCTCTCTTCCAGATGATCACTCCCGTGTCAGGCTGCAGGCCCCGGAGGGGGAACAGAGCTCCGATTACATTAATGCAAATTACGTTGATGTAAGTACACACACCAGCCAGCGCCACCAACTCAAAGGTCACTGCGCTTCCTCTTGGGGGGAGAGAGGGCGCTGGTGCCGCCGTCTCAGGAGGGCCTGAGGGATGGGGGCAGCACTGACTGCTTGTCCATCACACACATGAACACCCAAACACACTCGGACACGTTGCCTTAACTTTAGAGGACCAGCTGTATCATTCTGTACATCGGATACATTGAGAGGAGTGGAGATCAGAGGCTTGCAGTGCTGGGAGAGAGAAAAGGCAAACCAGCCCAGAGGGGAAACCGAGGTTCTAGTTTTCGACTTTGCTTTGAACTGTAAGCTGACATGTAGAGCCCAAAAAGGCCTCATGGATAATTACTTTACATGTTTACCAGGAATACAAATGAACTGAGTTCCACTGCACTGAATATCAGAAAGACATAACTGACTAGGAGGTTCTTATGGAAACTGTGACCTTGCTTGATACGTCGTCAAATCCCGTCACTTCTGGTGACTCAAAGAGCAAAATAGATAAATACCCCTGATGTCTGCTAGGATGTGTCGTGTTTTACTTTAATTTTATTTTATTTTATGGAAACTTGGCCTTTTATTTATTTAACCCATTTATTTATTTAGTTAATTTTGGCGCAAATGGCTCTCCATAGTGGTCATGCAAATGCAGAAACAATTTGGCCAAGTTGTGTATTTTTGGGTGAATCTGAATTTTTCATGATTTTTTTCTTTTTCTTTGGCTCTCAATGTTTATTAAATAGATACATTTTTGTTCTCCAGTTGAAAAGCATTTTTTTTAAATGTTTTTACACATTGATTTCTACTTTTAATTTGATTTTCAGTCCCTAGTGTTTAAATGTTTAAATGTCTTTAATAATTAATGTTTTACACTGATTTTATTTTTGCATATAGGTTGGAAAAACACGACATTTTGTTTGTTTTGGCAAATTGAATAAAGTTTGTGGAAATTAGCATAAAATAGACTTGTTAAACAGAAATGTTGTCTGGAAAAAAACACAGATATATAATATTTGAATCAATGTTGACATTTTTCCATATTGCAAGTTGAAATGTCTTGTTCCATTGATTATTTCACTTATAACTAATACTTTTTCATCAATATAAAGGAAATGTTGACTTAAAACAAGCTCCTAAATCAAGCAAAAAAGTTATGTTACTTTTAGCTTATTTCAGGATATTTACTCTAGAAACCAGAGCAAAAATATTTGATAAGAAATCAGAAATATGGTGTGACAGAGAAGCAAAAACAAACTTTTTCATCTTTATCTGTTCTTAGACATTTAGCAACTCAATTGCACTTCCAAATAAACTAAATGTAAGTAATGTTGTGTACAATAGTTGTAAAAAAAAAAACCTGACTCATGATGCCTTGGCAGTAAGTAAAAGTCATTAAGAAGTGATGCAAGCCACAGTTTCCACTAAAAACAGGTCTAACTCACTTAACTCCCACAATATGGACTCTCCTGATCCGACCTGATTTGCTGTTAATAGCAGTGTTAGTTGCAGGGTGTGACCAATCACAGCAGCTCACTGAAGCTTCCCGCTCCATGTGTAATGGGCCGAGTCTCTAAGTGGTTATCTGCTCAGGAGAGAGAGAGAGAGAGAGAGCGCTTTCGGCCATTCTCCTATCGTCTCACTCTATAATGCGGTAATTTGTAATCTCTTGTTACTCCCTCAAACATAAATTCATAATGCAAGGTGTGCCACGGCAAAATGCAGGAGGCCTAAATTATTTACCTTTCCTGCTATTCGCTTTATGGCCCATTATGCTGCAGAGAAGACTTACGCAGTGGAGCGCCCCATTACAAAATAAGAATATACGCATTTTAAAGCGGGTCCTGATTGAAAGGGATTTCTACCGCTATGCCAGCTTCATTGCGAAAGTACTTAGTAGAAATATGGACAGATGGGTAATGATGTTTTTGCTCTTCAGAAAGCTTTTTAACCCATCTAAAAGCTTCTTCTGCCAATAAACTCTTATGTGCAGAACATTTGCCTCACTGTTTGTTGTTGTACTCTGGTATTCTTTTGATTATTTGGAGTCATGTACGAGTAAGCTGAGTGGGTGAGTTTCGTTTCTGTGCAGTTGATGCAGTATTTTCATAAACATTTAGGAGGCAATGAAACAGTGCAATGATCTGTTGCCTGTAGAGTTATGTTCTGTACACACAATCGAGGCCTGTGAACAGATTGTATCGGTTTGTAGAAGCGATGCAGAGCAGGAGTAAATCATATTCACCAGACTGTTAGGCAAGAACACAGATGCAGTCTGTTCACAAAATCCATGTCATTTCAAAACTAATTGTCTTTTCTCAAATTTGAGCACTAAAATTTGATTTGGCTTCGTATTATTTTCAGATCTACAATTACTCTCCTCCTGATTTAAATGCTGAAAAAATCCTCTATTTGTTTTGAGGTTTGGAAATGACTAGCATGTCTGTTTTAGCGTGTTACTTTTTTTGACTAGTTAAATGCAAATCAAGCTTATATATTTAACCCAAGGTAATTCAATAGTTTAAAAGAAGCATTGTTAGTGGAAATAACAGTAAAAAAATAAAAAATAAAAATTACAGGAAAAAATTATTGTCCAAATGTATTTGTTTGAAATAAGCATGATTCACAAAAATGTTTTCAGTCCTGATTCTTCCTAAACCAAGGAACAGATGTAGGAACACAATGTGAACCAGTCTCTGACCTGATAGTTCATTCCTGAAATGTACTTAGGCTCAAGACCATTTAAATGTTGATTTTAAGATGAAGTATTTTACAAACTAGGAACTGGGAAGTGATTGTGTTGTTGGTCAGGACTCTGGCAGCAGCATTTTGGATGAGCTGCAGCTCAGAAACCAGAGAAGACAGAAATACAAGCATAGCTAAACATACAAGCATATTTTCTGTCTCTTCTTGTGATAGGATTGGCACTCAGAAGTAAAAATGTTAGGAATGTGTAGTAATGTTAAAATTGAGATTATGGTCAGGCAAAAAGACTTCATGTTGCATGTTTTGAACTCTTAACTCCTGATTCTTTAAATTATCCTAAGTTTGCAGTGAAAGACCAAGATCACTCGCATCATGATTTACACAAACCTGAAAAGAAATCTTATCCTATTGCCATTTACAAAAGAGACATTTTGCATGTTTACCTGCATGTCCTGAAGACGTACTTTTGCTTTGCTAATAGGCTTATGGAAAGGTTCGGGCGTGTCCATCGAAAGCTTCTCTCACCTGAACGAATGTCAGGGCCGCTCCTTTCTCTCTCTGTCTTCCCCCGTCTAATCCAACAGTGTACTGGGCCTCCGCTTTACTCAAGCGAACACACATGAAAGCCCAAACAAATCTCCTCCGTAGTCCAGAGATAAGGAAGTCATTAAAAATGGAGGAGAGCTGAATAGCTGAAGGAGCCCTGTGGATGAGAGGCAGAATGAGGAAAATATCCTTTGTGTCTTTCTCCCGTCGTTGGAGGAGCGTTAATCACAGTCCACGTTAAATTGAATATGAGAGAGATAAGCAAAGCAGCAGGGGTGGCTGGGAGAGAGGTGGGGGGTGGAGGTGCTGGGGAGCACAATCGAAAGGAGGCTGGGTGGAGGAAGAGCCTTTAAGTCCTAATGTTTTGTTTCCTGGCTCATATCTCTGAGGAGAAGACAATGAATTGGACAAATAAAACTTGAAGGGATTAAAGTAATCCCTTAGACTGGGGGCCTTATTGTGAAGATCAGCGCTGTTAGTTTGTATCTTGGGGATTATCAACGCTTCTGATGCTTAGTCCAGAGGTGCGCTGCATGTAGAGTGTGACAGAGAATCCTTTTTTGGATCGTCTTTCAAGAAGCATTTTGGTTCTGCACGGTCTAATTCCAAAATAAAGAACTGCACACCTGTACAGACACGTTGCATGTTACTGTTTACATCAGGAAATGTTGCACATGGTCACAGCGGCGGAGGCTTTTTTTAACTGAACCAAGACGCCAAATTCCACATCACATCTACATGTTCAGGTCGTCAAACTCAAGCTAAAATATACTTCCTACTTTCCTTTCAGACTATCTTAAAATGCCCCCATTTTGTGTCTAATCTGTCACAAAACGTCAGCATGTGCGTTTTTCAACTACAGTTGCATCCAGTTTCCGGCAAGTAACTGAATTGTTCACCTGGAACAATATTTACCTGAATGTAAATATCACTGGCGCTGAAAATGAGCTAACATCCAAATCCAGCTGCCAGGAGCATTCAACCAATCCAAAATGCTGCACAGCATTTGAAATGACAACACACCAGCACTGCTGATACTCACTCTAACCAGACGACATTTCCCAAAAGCTGCACTGTTATGTTGCATTCAAGTGCATCTCGTAATGTGGATTGTCTAAATATTAAAACAACTCCAAAGTGAATTAAAGTTTTACTTTCCTTAAATGTCTGTAAATTGTTGTTAGAAAATTTCCTAAACAACATTTGCCTTTTTCAACTGGCTTCAATATCAAATCTGTTATCTGAAAATGGCAAAAGTGAAAGGAAAAGCAGCCAAAGTCCAAAGAAAAATATTCCAGAACCTGAGGAACTTTGGCTCAGGACCGTTCTAAAAGATTAAGAGAAAGCTCGGCTGCTTGAAGGCCAAATCTAAAGAATGAGCGCAGTTCTTATTCTTGCATAAATTGGACACAGTAAAAATAAAAACAGCTGCTATGAGGATTTCTTGCTCTGCTTTTTAATGCTGCTTTTGTGAAAAGAGCCAAAAAGGTTCACCCTCCACTAAAGCTCCACTCGATGTATATCAAAGACAATGTTTTCTAGTGCAAATATCCTTACAGCAGCTGGTGTTTTTACAACCAGGAGCGGCGTTAAGTGACTCATATTCTCATCGCATACTTTTCTTCTTCCTCTCTCCTTTTCTAGGGCTACCACAGGCCGAATCACTACATCGCCACTCAGGGTAAGAGCAAAACTTTCAAAAAAAAAAAAAAAGATGATTTGCTTTGAACTGGAATGTGTGGGTGGTGGAAATTTCCGGCTGTCTGTTGCTTCGGGTTTGTGCAGGTGTTCACAAACATCTCTCTGAACATCCCAATTGTTGTTTACATGCGCTGCTGCAAACTGCTCTTTGATGCTCAGTCAGGTGTGTGTTTGTGCAAATCTGCCGCTGCTCCTTGCCGTACACAGACATGCAGACACGCCTGCTAGCGAGCGGAGCGGCACGCTTCCTCCTCCCTCCGTCTCTTTTCCTCTCTGCTTCCATCGGCGCTGAGGGAGCGATTAATCGGCCAGTCTGGGAGCACGCTGGATGAATAAATAAATGGATTAGCTGACATGTACAGGCACATTTTGTCACTGTGCTAATCTGGCCGGCAGATTTTACGGAGAACGGAGCTCTTCCAGTGACCTGAGAGGTTAAATCTGATTGATGGTTAATTGTTATGAATTTTGCATTGAGAGCCTCACTCCCACTCAGCAGTGCTGCTTCATGTACAGGGATTTTCAGGAAAAATATAAAACAAAAAAAAACAAAAATCAATGAAGAGGAATAACAGTTTTTTTTTTTGTTTTTTTGCAAAGAGGCCTTAATGGATTCACAGTCTGCTTTAGTGGAGCTGGGAGTTGCATAATTACCTGCTTATTAGTGCATTGCCTCCCTTCCTCAGCATCTCAATTAAAACAACTCTCGGTTTGCTCTTACTTCAAAAAGACACGGCATACCAATCAGGCTGCTCGGCCACTCTGTCTGCATGTGTGTCTGAGTGCGCTGCACCTGCTACGCCTCGCATTGACCGCCGAGTCAAACACTCAAAACAAAGCCCTCTGTCAAGTGCCGGCTCTCCGCTGCAGGCCTCCCGTTTAACAAGCGCGCTCGGCTCTGTAAGAATTTTCTGTCGGATTATTGACTTCCATAAGTGTCCTGTATCCATTAGGAGCCCTCCATGCTTCATTTTTTAAATATGCGCCAGGGGATCAACAGTCAAAGTTATTTTCCAAACAGAAGGGAGAAAAGCTCGAGAAGACTAACGTGTTTCCCTTAAAGTTAATTAGCCCGTTTTTTTTCTCATTGAGCTTGCATAATGAGTTCTCAACTTCCATCACAACCGTGATAAGGCGTTGCACTAATTTCAGCCATCTACAGTGGTGTCCAAAAGTATTCGTACACTTTTGGACGCCAATGTAGATGGCGTCCCCTTTTGAATTTTGTCACGTGATTACCATAAGGTTTAGTGTAATTTACTGGGATTTTATGCTATATAGACTAACAAAGGGCAATGCAATGTAAAATGGAAGAGAAATGATGCATGGTTTTTAAAGCTTTGCAAAACAACCCCAGCTTAGTTAGGTTGGTCTGCCAGTGTCAGTGGAAAGCAATTCCCAAATGTTACTGCAGATTCTTAGTTCGAGTTAGGTTTGTACTTGGACTGTTCCATTTCATTATAGTTTAGATCTTAACTTCTCAGTTGTAGCTGTGGCTGTCTGCCTGCTGTTGTCCCAGAAGTTGGCGTTCCGATCTGAAAATGACGTACAGCGCTGTAGAGGCAAACAGTAAGATGGTTATTGAGATATTTGTTGGGATATTTTACAGCATTGTGTTTCACTGGTTTAAAAAGAAACAAACTTTACGTACCTAATAAGCTTAGTTTGCAGTTTACATCAGTGGCTTCCTACACAGTCTGCCTCTGCAGCGATATTGGATACTGAACTCAGACGAAAACAGAAGCCACAGGAGGATCAACAAAACGCTCACAGAGGGAAACGGACCCATCTTTCTGCAGACGGCTTCATGACTTTGCCATTTTCATCCAGGAGTTTTTAGCCACTTGACAGTCTTTGAAGTTATGTCATGAAGAATGGTACGAATTTGTCCAATAAGTGACGTCAAAAGTATTCATGTCAGGTGCAGGTACAAAAACCAGATACTGGAAGCAGACTGGTTGCAGAGAAATATCAGCATTGCTGTCCGAGCACATTTCTACATAAAACATGGCCACAAACTTCTGACCAATCACACAACACTTCACACAGAGCTCTGTAGGAAATGGTTCATCCTGGTCGTGGATGGTGGAGAAGCAGAGGCGGCGGCCTTCCTACGATCGGAAGTCTGGGAGAGCCTTCATCCTGCTCATCCTGCTCATGATGAAGCAGGAGGGAACCTCCTCCTCAGTCCCGACTCTTTTTATGTCTTCAAGAACACAGCGATGTCACGTTTTACATTTTTATTTGAAGCTATTTTTAAAACCATGCATCATTTTTGTTCCACTTCACAATAATGAGCTGCAAAAAGTCCCAAGTTAAAGGCAGATGAATGCTTGTTAGTACACAAGAACTGTTCGTGTGGAAACATCTGTATTCTCCAGGAGAGCAGGCTCTTGTTTATAATTCATCATCAGCTCCGGCAGACTGACAGGAAGGAAGGCTCAGTCTGCTGACACTGAGGCAAAGAGCAGCCAGAGATGATAGCGGAGCCAGACACAGACCTGTCTCTCTCACTCAGACAAACTGCATACTGTAGCACCTGAAAAGAAGCACCTGGGCACTGGTGGAGTCGTGGAAAATGAGGAAGCAGTCTCTTCCTCTCTCCCCTCTTTGCAAAGTTTCTCCAGTGACTGACACTTCCAGTCCACTGGGACCAGCAGTGGCTCAGAAAATCACCAGGCTTCAAGTAGTGCTGGATAAGCTAAAAAATCTGTCATAAATTGCTGGTGGAGGTGGTTCGGATATGCTTAAAACGGCAGACAGGTGGGATAACGTCGTCTCAGTTCTCTCACGCTATAAACTACAATGACACTCATTAGTTTGGGGTTTATTGACGAGTCCCTTTGCTCTGTCAAGGTGACGACAGCAGGTAGAACAGCTGTCAGTCCATAAAAGCCTCATCACCCAAGCTCTGCTCCTCATTATGTAGGTCATCCTCTCGTTTTTTTTGCTGCAGCAACACAAATTCCTGTAACTCTCTGACTGCAGCTCACCTACTTACCAGCTTAAGCGTGCACAACAGCGCTCCCGGTTCGCCACTTTGCCTCTGTCCATTTTTATGCCTAAGTACCGATCAGACATAAGTTTCTCCCCGGCGGAGACGGTAAATTACACCGACACAGAGATACAAACAGTTCTGATAAGTTCCAGCATCCTCCTGGTGAAGAGGAGAAATATGCATAACCGCAGAAAGGGTTCAATTTCATCGAGTTTTTCCCCTTCGGTCGTTTCCGCGGCAAATGTCACCGGGAGTGCTGAAGTTTTAATATTTACAGGTTAACATCTCAGAGCCCAGCGGGGATGTGTGGGGCGGCGATGGAAAGAGGGGGAGAGTAAATCAATGATAAGTGAGAGTGCATTATGCTAAAGTCTGCTGCATGTAATATTAATAGGGGAGAGGAGGAACATCGCCCGAGTGTTTGTCTGTGTGCGTGTACATGCATGTGTTGATCGGGAGTTTTGCGACATACCTGGCTGGGGGATTTCTGCAGCTGTCACACTCGGAGCTTCTGAGGAGGAGCAGGGCCTGCGGTCCCAAAGCAACGCTTCAGCTGCAGCAGCGTTAGCTCTCTGACAGCTGGAAGAGAAGCTCCTGCTGCTTTTCTTCTCCTGTGAAGTGTCTCCTCCAAACTTCTCCTGCTAGAATCTGCACGTATTGTACTACAAACACTGCTCTCATCCTCCTGGAGTGAGCTCTCAAATCAGCTTCTCTCAAGTAACCTGTGGATTAGACTCAGAGTGGGTTTTTACTGCGTGCTGGTTGCTAGCAACATGAGCTGGTTGTGTTGACGCAGTTTTTAAAGTTCTTATCAATCAGTCAAGTTTATTTGAGTAGCACGTTTTAGCAACAAGGCAGTTTAAAATGCTTTACGTCATAAAAGCACAAAAATACAAAATCATGGAAGACGGCGTCAACAACTGAAGCATTAAGTTTTGTCAAGTGCCATAGTTACACATGAAAATGTTCATTAATGTTTCATTTATAATGTTTCAAAAGCAACTGTGAACAGGTGGAGTTTTGGTTTAGATTTAAAGGAACTCAGTGTTTCAGCTGTTTTGCAGTTTTCTGGAAGTTTGTTCCAGATTGGTGGTGCATAGAAGCTGAATTCTGCGTCTATGTGTTTGATTCTGGTTATAAGAAAACACGAAATCAAACTTTATGCTTCCAAATATAATTAAATGAAATTACAATGTTCATGAGAAAATGCTTGTCTTTTCATCCGTCCATCCATCCATTGTTCCTCCATCCATTCATCCAACTATCCGGTTGTCCTTCCATCCACCCATCCATGTATTTGTTCATCCATCTAACCATCCTTCCCTCTGTCCATTCATTTGTCCAGCCATCTTTTCTATCACTTTATTCATCCAATCATCCAAGTAAAACTGGATGATTTTTGGCTAGAGTTGTGGATCTCAATCCGTTTCAAATTTCAACATATATTTTACTGTCTGAAAATCTGAAATAATTTCAGTGATTCAAGGCTAAACTGTTGGTGTTTTTCATTTAATAAGCTGCTGACAGCTGGATAAAATTTGAGATCTTTACTTTCATTCCTCCTTGGATTGGCTCATAGAACTGCTTCTTCCTATTGATTTATCACAATTAATTTGTCTTTCAGACATTATTTTGCCAAAAAAAAAGTACTTGTATTCTTTTTTTTTTTTCTAAAGTTAATTTGACAGCCCCTTCTTGAAAGCGAACAAAGCACTGGATCGGCGTTCCCTTTGTTTATGTTGATCTACCCTAGCATCTAGAGCCCTCCTCATTTCCTCATGAGTGCCATCAAGTGCACTTCTACCCAGCAACATCCCCATATCAACTCTCCATCTTTGCATCCTTATAGAAACATAAATTGGCCGGGTGGAAGCTTGGCATGATCCTCCCCTCGGGCTATTTTACATATAAAAACAA
>NW_006800095.1:488457-641071 GCF_000485575.1 Poecilia formosa | reverse complement strand
GTATTCTTTTTTTTTTTTTTTTTTGTAGTTAATTTGACAGCCCCTTCTTGAAAGCGAACAAAGCACTGGATCGGCGTTCCCTTTGTTTGTGTTGATCTACCCTAGCATCTAGAGCCCTCCTCATTTCCTCATGAGTGCCATCAAGTGCACTTCTACCCAGCAACATCCCCATATCAACTCTCCATCTTTGCATCCTTATAGAAACATAAATTGGCCGGGTGGAAGCTTGGCATGGTCCTCCCGTCGGTCTATTTACCATATAATGCCAAGTGTTATTGTGTTACTGAAGTCCTACACACCAGCTGTCCTGCTTCTCAGTCTCCCTCTCTCAAACTTCTCAACAGTGTGTATCCTCCCTCAGGGACAAGTGTGGGAGGCAGCAGAGTGGGTGGTTCAATCGGGTTGGGTAGCTATCGGATAGAATGGAAGTGACTGGAGAGGAGGCTGAGGTCTTACGGTTTAATTTAAGGCATGCCACCGCATGCAAAGCAGATGGACTAAGAGAATACACATGGAAGCTGGTGAGTCGACTGGCGCTGAATGTCTGGATGGCAGAATCTGACTTTTTCAATTCCACAACACTTAAATGTTCTTGCTAAAATCTATACATGCTTTGGCTCCAGACAAAACTATGTTTGTTAAGGAATTTTAAATTCATCTAAATTTTATAAATCAAAGCTGGTTGAGCATTTGGAAACGCTAACGACACACAGTGGTGTATCTGGAAACTTTTACATGGAGGGAAAAACGGTTCTGGTGGATCTCCTCTGTCAAGTAGTGAGAAATGGAAGGAGAGGCAACAAAAAGCCCACAAAACACTAAAACCTTTATTGCATCACTGTCTCTTGGAAGAAAACAGACAAGTTTTAGGTGTAACTATAGTTATTTATTTTTATTTTATACAAATTTCAGTCTTTAAAATACCAGAATTTGCACTTAGTTTTCTTCTTAAAATATTCGTTCCACTGGCAGATTATAAAACTTAATACAAGACATTTTTCAGTGAAATAATCTGCCAGTGAAACTAGTATTTTTTATCAATATTACGGGATTATTTCTGAAAACAAGCTCCTTTTTCTTGCTAAAAAGTTACTTTTAAATTAGTTTTGTCTTATTTCAAGTGTACTATAATCTAGACCAAAGTTCTTGGTGAGTTTTAGCATTTTTGCAGTGTACGTTGTATGACATCATGGGAATCTGCCTGTAAGGTGGGTGGGGCTTCTTCATGTTCTCCACTATGACGATTCATATTTGATGATGTAATATCTTCAAACAGCCAAATTAGGGGTTTGATTTTTTTTTCCCCATCAAGTGAAAAGTGCAGAAATTCTCCAGCAGCTAATTATTCAATGAAAAAGTTTAACTTTTTATCTAAAAGCTAAAACCTTTCACCCTAAAAATGATTTGAACCACAGTAAGATTGGTGGATTTATTCTTATTTTCTCACTGAACACCATATTCTGTCTTTTTAATTTAAACGGGGCACCTTTTTTGTGGTCACTTCTTTTAGCCTCTCCTATAGACCTTGGGATGCTTAATTGCTAGTATTCTTTTTGCCAAGCTATCTCTGGGGTAGCTTAACATTTTTACCACACATAAACACAAAGCAAAAGCAAAGGATTACTTTGGAGTTTGGTGACCTGATTTTTAACTGGGTGCAAGTGCCTCCCTGTTATTAAATGTTCTTACTTCCTAACTGATAAGAACAACACAAACACTTTGTTCGTGTGTTGTGCTGCATCTTCGCTCAGCATGTGGCTGCATAATTCTCTGTGTCTCCAGGTAATTTGGCCCAGCGCAGGAGAACGCACAGTTGTGGAGATTTGCATTCACTAATTAATTTGTCAGAAGTAATTCTTTTTCACGTGGCGCTTGATTAAAACCAACCAGATTAATAATTAAATCCAACCCACAATTATTGCTCCGTGAAGTTTTAAATATTAGAGGCATCGAATGGCTGTCTGCTCATTTATTTTGATGTTCAGCAGACACTTTTGGGTCTGGTTCAGGGGAGAAAGGTCGGTGCTGAACAGATGAGACATGGCGGTAATTGCACTGAGCTTTACCACATACACACACAGTGAGACTTAGGTTTTAGTCTTATATTTAAACTTATTGGTTTAAACCTTTTACATATACATACAGTTCTATGCAAGAATATTGAATCATTGCTCTCTTACTTATATTGACTTACTAATTTTTCTGGTCTAAAGGATAGAAAACAAATAATAGTCATTTTTTGACACTGATTGGCCCTAATATTTCTCCTGTTTTACGATCATAATGTAATATATTTAAGGGGTGCATTCACACCAGCCCTATTAAGTGCTCTGTAATTGAACTCTAGTTCTTTTCTCTAGTTCATTTGAGGAGGTGTGAATCCGTAATCAGACTCTGATGTGGACCAAAAAAGCGAATTCTGGTTCGTCTGCAACCCTAGAGGTTGGTTCGGTTGAAGTGAACTCTGTCTCGGTTTGAATGCATATGTGAACACTAAGTGGACCAGAGACTGCTCCCAAAGCAGGAAGTGAACTATAACCCAGGGCATTCTGGGTAAATACAACCAAAACAAACACAAGAGTCTAGCGCTGGTGGAAGAAATGGCTTCGAGAGAAATCTTACAACCGCTAAAATCTGATGCAATTCTATTTTTGTTTACTTTTTCTAAACAAGGAAGTTACATTAGTGTCTTCTTTATAGGTTTTCATGTCGTTTCCTTCAGTGGCTCATAGTGCAGCGCCACCACAGGCGAGGAGGGGAACAGGTTTTTCAATTAGATCTGATCGTTTGACACAGTGCATTGTGAAAGCGAACCGCAGCAGCTGAAAATGTAACAGATGTTGCAACTTTGGTCCCCAATCGAACGGAGTCTACCAGACCACATAGCCAAACCGGACAGCAACTTCACCTTTATTTTGCCTTAGGATTTATGACATTTAAGGCTTTGTTCTAAAAACTTCAGGATTTCATTCAAAAAAATCAGGAACATATTTTAAATTTACCATGTGTTGGATATATTTTAATAACTCTTAGCTCTTCATAGCCTCTGTTTTATTTGTCAGATTGAAAAAGGACTCATGTTGTTTGAGAACATTTAGAAAAGAAAACTGAATTCCTTCTCTTTTCCTGTGTTTCTCTTTCTAAGGGCCCATGCAAGAGACCGTCTTCGACTTCTGGCGGATGGTGTGGCAGGAAAACACGGCAGCTATAGTTATGGTGACCAACCTGGTGGAAGTGGGCAGGGTGGGTATTAATTACAATCACTCAAACCGCAGATCTCAAACAAGATTATCTCACTCTCAGGTCGACTGACAGCCCGATTGTATCCCGAGGCTAGCCGAGCCATCTTTTATGTTTTTTAATGTCTTTGAACATCAGTGCCCAGATGTTTGTGTGTGTGTGTGTGTGTGTGTGTGTATCCTGACTTAGTGAGGCGTGGGACTCGTGAGCCGCCAGCTCTTTCTCCATCTATCTGATCAGTGAGAAGTGAAAAGAAACTGATTGATGGCCTTCATTACCAGAGAGGCATCCAGGCGACTGACTACTGTTTCATCTGAGTGGCTCTATAACAGAAGATTAGACTCTGCTGAAGCCGCCAGCTCTTACAGAGCCCTTCGGAAAAGAAACGTCTCCTAATGTCGTCCTCATTGGGCAGAAGAAGGGGACTCTTATTAACTCAAAAAGATGTTTTATGCTTCTAAGCTAACCGTAGGACTTTAACGGACTTTTTTTAAGGCGTATATAATCATTTTTACATATTTTTTCTTTTCAGACTTGTATCTCATCATAGTTAAATAAGATTTTTTCCCCCAAAATTTAGAAATATAAAACCGTTGCTTTGTCGTGACAGTATATTAGACATTGAATCTGTGAAAAATTTGGGTTCTTTTGCTTTTTCCTGAGGTCACAGAAACAACCAATCAGAGCCAGGAGGAGGGTCTTGGCGCTGTCAATCACCCTGCTGTACACAAATTACCACAATAGAAAAATGTGTTAATATGTCTCATATAATCTAATTAAGTTTGTTTACATGAGTTCAATAAACTTAATTTGAGTACTTGTGACCAGATAATGCAATATACTGAAGATGGATCACTTGTTTTATTTTTTTCAGTGCATTCATTCAGCATATTCTTATAAGAGAAATCTGTTTGTCAAGAGAGCAATTCATTCTCATTTTCCAGCCATAAGCAGCAGGCAAAGTGGAAAAAGCCACTTTGGAAACGTGATTCCTATATTGCAGTGGTTTCTTGTTCAGATGTCGTGATCCTGTTTTTATGTCAGAAAACTGTTTGGAAATATTTCATCCACACTGAAAGAAAACCAAAGACTGATTTATGTTTAATTTAGGTTTGAACATCTTTATACTGCAAAGACACAAACTCTTACAAACTATTTTTGGTCTAGTTTCTAGTATTCTTGAAATAAGACATAATTAACTAATTAGTAACTTTTCAGCAAGATGTAAGAGTTTGTTTTAAGTGAATAATCCCTTAATATTTATGAAAAAAATGAATATTTTGTTTATAACATGGGAAGAATATGTTATAAGTGTAATTTCCCCATAATGTTTGTTACAATATTACATTTTTAATATAACATTTTTCCCATGAGTAAAAATGTCATATTAAAAATGCCATGTTATAACTTATAAAATAGGGAAAAATGTCATGCTTCACTGGTAGATTATTTCACTTTTTACTGGTATTTTTCATCAGTATTAAAGGTTTATTGACTTAAAACAAGCTCCAAAAGTTACTTGCAAGTTAGACGTGCCTTATTTTAAGTACTTGAGATATTTGCATTAGAAACTTAACCAAAAATACCTCTTGTGTTTTTGCAGTGTATAAAATGCGACATAGGCCCTTTAACGAGAACAAGTGGTATTAGTCAGAACAACGCCTTTGTTCTAATTTGTTCCACTTAACCTCACACTTTGTTTCTTGTAAAGTTGATTATAATCAAGAGAAAATGAAGGTCTTAACGATTAGACTGCCCAGGGATTTTCTTCAAAGAATTTTAAACGCTTCTGAGCTAAAAACACCCTAAAGTTATGCACACCTTCATTTTGCTGATGTGCATTTTTTGGTGGGGGCTTAAATGTATCGGAGCTGATAATGATTCATGCCCCCATCTCTAGGTACCTCATTAAGCTTCTCCTCTACAGTAGCTTAGCCCAGCCCCACCCGCCCCACACCTTCTCCACACCTGCTTAGCTGCAGCAGGGCCCTCTGCGGGGCTCTGGCCCCCCGAACCGTCTGTTATATGATCCTTGTCCAATGGCGGGCAGCAGCCAGAGATGGTGGCTCCGCAGTGGGGCCCTATAAAATCACTCTGCCATATCACAGCGGGCCATCTGCTCGGCACAGTTGCTGATGCACTCTGGGAAGCCCTGGCACACGCTCAGAGGAGCGCACGTAGCTTCTGTCCTGGCACTTCCAAACGCACAGGGGCGGCACACGGCGCACTTTGATGTATGAGAGGTTTGATTTTGGAGGTTACCGTTTGGGATGAGATGATGCTGTTTATGCCTTGTGAAAATATTCGTACCTCTTGAATTTTAACACGCTTTGTCACATTAAAACTACAAACTTCAATTGTTTTTTGTTTTTTTTTAGAATTTTATTTGTTAAAGTATAGCTAGTGATTGAATTAATCTATTAAGTTGATTTATCTTATTGATCGACTAACAAAGATGGACAGAGTACCCAAACATTATACAAGAGTAGCACTACTTTAACATATTTTACTCAAGTAAAAGTAAAAACTCTACTGAAGTACTGAGTAACTGATCAAATTATCAATCATTTAATATTTAAAAATTACATAATCAGACGGACCAAAACATAAAGTTAAGTGAAAAATTTAATACTTTAAGGACGAAAATGGCAATAATTCGTGTAAGCGACAAAAAATAAAATCATGCAAAAGAAAATGTTTCCAAATCAGTTTGTTTCAGTAAAAAACAAAACAAAGTTTTAACAGAAACTGCAGGAAATGTTTGTTTAAAACATGTTTGTTTTTCACTGGGTGGAGAATTCAGAAATTTTACTCAAATAAGAGTAGAGATTAATTGATAAGCAGTCGTTCCCTTAAAACCCTCAGTTTACCGTGAGTAATTTCACTGTAAACTCAATTGTTCTGTGAAGGTTTTGCATCATTTGCAAACCTTGGAACGAATTTGTGTGACTTTCAAACCACAGTTTAAAAATGGTAAAAATTTGGCTTGCCGCCACTGATGACACACATGGACACTTTTTGACAATTTCTGCTTAAATCTTTTTAATCCAACGATTTTGCCGTTTACCATCCATGTTTTCTGTTGTTCCATTTTATTCTCATAACATAACAGACATCCAGCAACTTTTACTCCAAAGGAAAACAACAGTGGATTAAATATAGCTGAAAATCTGTGCTTTTGAAGTTAGAGGGACTCATCCCACTCCTCTCGCAGAAAATACACAAAAACCAACAAAACAGAAAAACACTCACCAAAAATAAAAAAAACAATTAGGAAACTAATTGCCTCTTTTTATTGAGAGAAACGTGCAAGACCCTTTTTATGTCCCCTGTCAGCAACGCTTTTACAGATGCATCTTCCAATAAAATCAAACTACTTTGTTATTTCATCAAAATATTTCATTTTTAGTTTATTGCCAAGCAGGTAAAAAAAAATCAGAAACACTTTTAATGTCTTTATTGTAGCTTTTAAGTACTTTCAACTTGCTCAACAAAAAGTTTGGACACCAGTAGAAGTTTTAATGCAACCTTGCATAAAAATGCAGTTATTTACCAAATATTGCTAAGTTGACACTTTTAATGCACTTTTGCATTAAAAATGACATTATTTACCAAAAGACACTTCTTTTACTCTTTTTGTAATGTCAGTCTTATGCACACCCCTTCAAATAAAGTGTTACCAAAAATTGCAATAAAATAAATTAAAGCTCACAGTTGTAATGTAAAAAGATATATTTGAGGCGTATTTTGTCAAGGCGCTGTTCCTTATTGAGATTAGAGAGATGAGTTGAGAAGAGGTGTCCTCACAGTCACACACGCCTGTGAGTTTGCCCACGAATGAACATCTGGCATATTTTAGCCCAAAGGCCGGTTCCCTCCAAACCAGGCGACTGATTCAGAGTGATCTAATAAGGTAATGGCTTTTGGCTAATTCAATCTAGCTGGAAGCGGACGGTGGATTTGTGATTGTCATCGGGGATTAGTCATCAGGGGTGTCACAGAGAGAGAGAGGGGGTCCTGAAATCCTCCTCCTCCCCCCAAACCTCTCTTACTGTGTCACTCCACAAACCAAAATCTCATTTCATTCGTAATCAGCGCAGAGATGCCAGAGACGAAAATTAAATCTGCTTGTGGCCGACGTTGCGTTTATCCCTCATCAAAAATTATCAGTCTCTGATATACCTCCGTGATCTCAATCTCTATTACCAGCCGTACTCCACCAGTACCAACAGTTTAATTGAACGGGGGGGAGCGGCGGTGGTAGGGGGGTAATTTTGCGCTCTTATGATACCTGATGCAAGTAATATTTCCGATGGGGTGTTTTAGATTTCTGTTGGGAAATCTGTTTTAAACAGCTGAGGGTTTATTATTTCATGTTATTACTGGATTGTCATTATACCTCCTCGCTGTACTTTTTTTTTTCTCCGTTTTTGTCCTATTTTTTTACACGCTGGAAATCAAGAGGGAGACATGTTAGACTCCCTTGAGGTCTTCTTTGTTCTCCTGCAGCTTTGCGTGCAATCCACCGTTAGAGTCATTTTCACGTTATCGACGTGAGAATGAAAAAGCAATAAGGTGCGAATGAACCCTCCGCCGATACATCAGATACCCATTAACAGCGGATCCTTGACCGGGGGACGAAACTAATATGAAGCAAATCTCATTTTGATTTGAAAGAAATGGCTCAGAAACTGAAATATCAGGTGGCAAATTGGAGGTAATGTTATGTGACAATCTTTATTGCGGGATGAGGGGGGGAAATGCACTGGTTTAAAGCGATGTTAGCATAAATGAGATGATTTTTGTTATTGAAAAAAAAAAAAAGTTTGTTTTCTGGCCCTCAGGTGAAGTGCTGCAAGTACTGGCCCGACGACACGGAGATCTACAGAGACATCAAGGTGACTCTGATCGAGACCGAGCTGCTGTCGGAGTACGTCATCAGAACCTTCGCTGTGGAGAAGGTGGGCTTATGTTTCGCTTTCACCTCATCTCGAGGGCGTTTAACCTTTCGTACAGCGGGAAATTATAGACACTTAGGTTTTTGTGCCTCTAAGTGATACTGCAGAATAAATTATGTCAAGAGGGATTTTTCAAAACTTCTTCTGTGCTCTGAAGGACGCAGAAAAGTGATTAAGCTTTGACTTTTATCAGCAGCTTATCAAGGCCTCAGAAACGCGGTGCCACTTAATCTGATAATACTTTTGTGAAATGCTGCATGCAGCTTCTTGAAACGATTAATACACCTTAAACATTTTATCCTGCTAAGGCCACAACTAAGGATTATTTTAATTATTCTTCTGACTATTAATTAAAAAAATGTGGACGTTCTGCAGATTTTTGTGGTTTTTTTACTCACTATTAGAACTACATTAAAAGATCCAAATAACCAAGTAATTCAATTCCTTTTTCAAATTAGAAACTAAACATTTTATTGCCTAAGATATGGACAGTGGACACTTTAAACAAACATGAGTTGGAGTGGAATAGTTGAGATTGAAAAGTATCCAAATCCAGTTTACTTGTAAAGCACGTTTAAAAACACCAAGCTTTCCCGAAGTTCTGTAAAAAGATAAGATTATTCATGTGTTAAGATGGCCTAGTCAAAGTAGAAATGCAGTTGAAAATCTGTGGAAAAACTTCCACCATCCAATCTGACTGAGCTTCAGCCGTTAATATAACTAAACCCCTTCAAAATGGTATCCATCTAATTTTATTTACAACGGCTGAACAATCATTATTCCTTTAAAGTTCAACAAACGACAAAAACAGCATCTATAAATAATAAAGTAGTAATAAACAATAATCGTATGTTTAAAGGATCATTTGAACAGTTTTATCCATTATCCATATTGTTCCTCTTTACGTTTGTGTAGATCCAAACTAAAACGGAACAATCAAAGTAAACTGATGTAATAGAAAGAAGCAGCCGGTTCTTTGGCGCTCTCTGTATTAAATAAAAGGTTTTCCGGTGGGAATCCTCCGGAATAATTAGCTCTCCCTTCAGACGTTGGTTAGTTACTGCTGAGGCACAAACAGCAGTTTGGGTTACAGTCCCACTGTGAGGAGCTGCAGCCTGCTGAGAGTCAGGTTTTCTGCACTGAGCGTTTTATAAACATCCACAGCATCCAGGTAGTCAGTGTTGCTCCCTGGAATCTGAAAGGCGTGACACAGAAATGCTTCAGGTTCAAGGCTGCATTCCCCTTTGGATGATACTGTTTGCTGATAGATATTGGGAAGTTTTTTTCATCCTTCCTACTCTTGCCTCCATGTCGTCTGTGTTTGCATTTAATTCACTGCTGTATTTGCTCTGTAAGGACCTCTTGCAGCATGTGTGCTGTGTTTTTCTGCCCGGCGCTCCGTGTGTTTAACACGATGACTCTGTTCCTCAGAGAGGCGCTCACGAGATCCGGGAGATCCGGCAGTTTCACTTCACCGGCTGGCCGGACCACGGCGTGCCCTACCACGCCACGGGCCTGCTGGGGTTCATCCGCAGGGTCAAGTCCAAGACGCTGACCAACGCCGGACCCATGGTGGTTCACTGCAGGTGTGTGAGGAAACTGAGCTCTTTGCTTCCACTGCTGTGGTACCAAACTCCCTTTTTAGAAGGAAAGGGAAAACTCAGATTTAGGCAAACTTTGCTAATCTTTTGTTTCAGTGTTGCTTTCATTCCTTCCGTCTACATCTCAAACTTTTCTTTCCTCTCTATTCCTTTTCTTTCTTTGTTTACTTGTGTTTTTCTTTTTCGTGCTTGACCTCGTTCCTTGCGCCTTGCCTTTTCTCTTCAGGTTCTTTCCTTTCTGTCTTCCCTTCCAGTTTTTACAGAGTCCATATTTAAAGTCTTTTTACTGTGCAACTATCTGCCATAAAGTCATGATGTATTTTATGTTTTATATTTTACAATAAACGTAGCAAATGACTGGAGTAAAGTCTGTGATTTTTACATGAGAAATGTGTAGGGACTCTGTAGGATTTGTTCGGTCAGTAATTAATGCTATGAAATTTATGAATTAACTTTACGCAGTCGTATGTTTGACAAAAAGAACCGAAAGATATTTGGTAGGATCCCATTTAATGTGCAGATCTCTAAAAACATTCCTAAACGTCTTTCCAAATAGGAAATATAACACAGAGAAACATAGATATGTAACTTGTTTCTTTAATATGTTTCATTTTAAACTGTTTGTAATCAAAACATTACAAAATAAACACCCATTTAATGCATGTTGACCCACAGGTCATGTACTGCAATGCAAAAACTTTTACCTGTATGTTCATTTATTTTTTCACTGTTGCATTTTTCATGTTTTTCATTGGCCAGATGTTTCCAGTGTGCAGCAGAAATGGAGTGCAGAGAGCCAGTTGAAGCGCTTTGCATTTACAGCTCAGTGTTTCTCCTGCACATATATCACTCAGCAGCAGCAATGCTGCATTCACAGATGTGCACCATCCCCTCATTACATGCACTAAGGCACAGATGCTAGAAATTCTCTGTTTTATCAAGCAGAAGATTTCGTCTCTTTTTTTTAACAGAGGAACATCAGATTTAAAATTTAAAATTATGTTTTAAATTTTGTCCTGTAGGGTTAGAGGTGATTGAGTTTTATGCATAAATGTGTGTCGTTCTGCTGCATGGTGAACTTTTATTCTACATTTATGGACGCAGCAACAAACTGTGGTCAGTGATTGATTTTTTTCTGATTTATTTTTATTTTTTTCACTTGCGAGTGTAAATGTTGAGTTGAGGAGCGTGTCCAACACTGGTTTATTTGGATTTAAAGTGAGCAGAGACCCTAAAACAACTCATTCTGAAAGGAATGAGCTGATCTATCCTAACCTGTTCAAGGAAGAACATTTAAGAGAAAAAAACAGGCTGTGTTTACATATGATCTGTCTGAAATTAAAGCAGTAATAGAAAATTCCTTTGTCTGCGTGCAGTGCTGGTGCCGGTCGGACCGGCTGCTTCATCGTCATCGACATCATGCTGGACATGGCGGAGAGGGAAGGCGTGGTGGATATTTACAACTGTGTGAGGGAGCTGCGCTCACGGAGAGTCAACATGGTTCAGACTGAGGTATGGTCACCCTGCTCTCCCAGTATCCTCAGCAGCACAAGTGAGTAGAGAACCGAAAAACTGTTCGCAAGGAGGAGTAGCACAACTTCAACATATTTTCAATCAATCAAAAATAAAAATCAGAGGGAGAGAGAAAAAGGTTTTGAAAGGGTGTGCATAAGACTGACAGTACTCTGTCATAAACATGACATGCATCCGTTATGAACATGAAGCAGTCCTCATAAATGTTTACGACTGTTTTAGTTGCACTAAAAGTTGCATTAAAATTGCCAACTTTGCTTTAAGTGTCATTATTTACCGAATGACACTCCATTGATGAAAACTCCTTCATGTTCATATTAGGTGTTATATCATGTTTATGACAGTACAATGTCAGTCTTATGTGCACCCCTTCAAATAAAGTGTTACCAGCTATTCAATTAAACAGCACTGCAAAAACAGAAAATCTTACCAAGTATTTTTGTGCAAAGATCTTAGTACATTTCAGATAAGAAAAAAACTAATTTACAAGCAACTTTTCAGCAACAAATAGCAGCTGGTTTTAAGTCAATAATTCCTTAATATTTACAAAAATGTTCTACTTCCTCTGGCAGATTTGTTTCACTTATAACTAATACTTTTTTTAATCAATATTAAGTGATCATTTACTTAAACTCCCAATTCTTGCTGAAAAGTTACTCGTATGTTATTTTTGTCTTATTTCAAATGAACTGTGGTATCTTCACCAGAAACTAATATTGAGGATCATTTTGTGTTTTTGCAGTGGGACAAAAATAAAAAAAATAACATGTTACAAAATAACAGATCAAAGAAACTGTCTAAAGCTTATGAACCTGATACTTACTGTAGGTAATGTTACATAAATCCCTCCCAGTGATAATAAAGTGTTTTTCGTATATCCACCTACTCCAAATGGCACAACAAACTCAGCAGATACAAAACATCAGAACAACAAAGTCTGCATGCAAACAAGTCTCAATTTAACATAAACTGTAGGTGTTTCATTCGTTTTTATTAAACTGTTTGTTTTCATTCTGTGAGGTTACGCACTATGATTCGAGTGTCCAGAAATATTACATGATATTACTGGAGTAAAAGTAAATCGTACAGTGTTGTAAAACTACTCCTAAAAGTTCATTTTTTCCAGAAAGTTATTCAAGTAAATGTAATGGACTTGTCCACAAAACAAACCAGGAAGTCTAGGGATGAAAAGCAACAGCTGGTAGCCGCCTAAAGTGGATCAAGTATTATCAACATTTAATTCTCCTCCTTAGCCCGCTCTACGTCAAGACAAAAGCTTCAAATTTAACGAAGAAAAACTCCTTCATATATTCTTTTGAGTGATTTATTTGTGATTCATTTTGCAGCTGAGTGGAGATCTCTCGTAATTTTGCCATTCAGTTATTATGTCAATTATCTTTGAAAATCCAGCGTAATAATTTTTGTCATTTAGTGCAAAGTACCTGCTCAAATTTCAAATGTGAACGTTTCATTAACACATTACAAAACCATCTGATTTAACGGGAGTTCTGCTGTGTTTCTTTCAGACCATCAATTTGTCGCCAACACCTTTTTTTGTTTTTTTTTAAATGGATCATCTCTTAGACATTTATTAAATTGCGCACAGAACGATTTCCCAGGGTGCTCGGCGTGAGTGGTTGGCACTACATTCTGTAATAACAGGATTTAGAGGCTTTGAACAGAAAGCATTTAGTTCATATCAGTGACTGAAAACATTCCTGGCCCGTTTTCCAGCTTTTCTCCAGTGCGGACTTCCCTGAACGCCGGCCATCTGGAGATGTCCATCGTGTCGTTGAATGCATCATTTCCCTGTAATTCTCTTTAAATCACAGGCGTCATTGGACTTAATGGGCAAATGTTTCATCGTTGACGTCCGAATGGGGATTTGAGCAACCGGAGACCAAACGTTGAGTCACTCTCCTGAAGTTCAGTGACCTTCAACGCGCGTGCGTACGCGGGTGTTTTCCCTCGCAGGTGTTCAGGCTCATTGGCTCGGCTCCTGCGCCTGCAGCCAGACACCAACACTCCACCGCGGTTTAATTCGCCCATGAAAATGTAATGCGACTTCTTTAATACTTTATGAGCTCAGATAGGTTCCATCAACCTGTAAATTGATAAACATCTGACCTGCTGACCCGGCCCAGGGCACACAGGCTCTCAGTCGACGGTTCACGTTGGGACAGATAGCAAACGGCTTTTTCTGTTTGCACGTGTAAATCAGTGACCCCTGTGTTCGAGTGCGGATTTTGGTACAAAGTGACAAGGAAGTGTCAGCTGAAAATGTCACTTCAGAATAGATTTGCATCAAGCTTCAAGCTGTGTCACCGTCTCCAACGCTTGAGTGATTGACTCCAGGAGGAGGAAATCTGCTGTAATTTCCTTCTTCGGTCTGCATGAGAGCTGCTTTCATTGTCCAGACTTCATGCTTATTCACAGAGGCATGCAAAAATATCCATACCTCTGGAGCCATTTCACATTTCATCACATCAGAACCACAAACCTTAGCGTACTTTACGACAAAGTAGCACATAAATTTGGAGTGCAATCAAACTAGCATGTGGTTTTCAAATTTAAAAAAGCAAAACATGCATTTAAATGTATCATCTTTGAGTCATTAGTTTTATTTCTGAGCTTCAGAATAAAAGGGATGAGAGGTGGGTTTCAATTGTTTATTTGTGGAAAAACATTTGCAATAATTTCCTCCTCCTTCACAATCATGCACCACTTTATCCGTCACATAAAATAAAATTCAAATGCGTGTGCTTTTGCAACGTTTGCATATTACCAAATCATAACCACCCGTGCAAAAGTTGGGTTAAATTTTAGGAAAAGGTCAATTTCAGAGAACATTTACTGTTTTTTAGTCCCAGAGAGGATTTAAATCAGCTTTCTAGCAAAAATATATGTTAAAATATGTAACGTAACCTTTCAGCATAAACAATGTCAAATATTAGCAGGGGAAAAAATGCCAAAGGGCTGAAACAAAAACATGTTAAAGGTCACTGAAATCCTCTCACTAAAGTGCAGCAGACCCTCATCGCGGCTGGTTTTGCTGCTGGTGAAAACAAAATTCTCATATTTTTGTGTCATTGAGGTCTAAGAAACACAAACATAACTAACGTTGATATCTTTAGACCCACAGCTTCAGTTGTGATCAGGCTAAAATCTGTGTGCAGTGATGGACTCTGACCTGAACCTTCAAAGACGCATAAACACAGTTACAAAGTCGGCCTTCTATCACCGGAAACATTTCCAGGATTAGAAGACGAATGTCTTTAATCTCATTAATTACTGCAACAGTGTCTTCACAGGTCTGCCTAAATATATATATATATATATATTTTTTTTTTTTTGCCATTTTCCACATTTCTTTACATATAAAGCCTATATGAGTAAGTCACATTCAACATAAAATAAAATAAACTTTTGTTTGGGAGTTATTTTTCTACTCGACCTTTTGTCCAATCCAGTTTGTCTATTTTTTTTTTTTTTTTTTCTCGCTGTCTTTTGTTTTGAACAGTGCCCATTTCGTCCTCTGTTCTCTGTATTTACATCGCCCCAGTTTTAAAGTTATTACAACGCTCCCTGTAGCTCTGAGAATAGACTTTAAATACTGCTAGTCAGCTTCTACGCACCACAAATCTGGAACAAACTTCCATAAAACTGCGAAACAGCTGAAACACTGATTTCTTTTAAATCATTTGTTTACTGCTGCCTTTGATTAGTAAGTTGAACATTGATCATCAACATGTTAGATGCGTCTCTGCTTGATGATTTGGCATTTGACAAAATGTGGTGTTTATTGCTTGCCTCATGTTTGGTGATTATAAGATGTTTTTGCTGCTGAAATGCAAATAAATTTGACTTGACTAAGATGTCTGACGGATCCGCAATGAGGGTGCTGTTTTTTTCAGGAGCAGTATGTCTTTATCCATGACGCCATTTTGGAGGCATGTCTCTGTGGGGACACCACCATCCCCGCCAGCCAGCTCCGGTCCGTCTACTACGACATGATCCGCCTGGACCCACAGACCAACTCCAGCCCCATTAAAGAGGAGTTCAGGGTGAGAGCTTTACAAAACGCATGGAGAGTGTGTGCAGATTCCTCATGAAGCTTTATCTCAAATGCAGGACAAACAATAGTAAACATGTTCTCTCTTGATGAAAGGCACAACCCCCCTCTGGGCCAATCAGGAGCAGAAATGCATTAATCTGTAATAGTATCACCCCCTCTTGGGCCAATGAGCGATATATGAGACGCATCATCCCCCTAAGTTTCATCACAGTAACATCAGGGGAGTCAGAGCAGTCGCTAATGGAACTGATTAAAGAATTGCACTGTTAATTACCATAGTGGGAGATAATTAGCACACTCACGACCCAAGCGCCTACCTTCCTGCGTCGATATGACAGCATGTAATCTGCCTCCATGCGACAGACTCTGAACATGGTGACTCCCACGCTGCGGGTGGAGGACTGCAGCATCGCCCTGCTGCCCCGGAACCACGAGAAGAACCGCTGCATGGACGTCCTGCCGCCAGACCGCTGCCTGCCCTTTCTGATCACCATCGACGGCGAGAGCTCCAACTACATCAACGCCGCGCTGATGGACGTAAGAGTCAAACACGGGCTTGGCTCCGTCGGGTTACCCACTTCAGAGATGTAGAAATTCACTGGGAAAACTCAAAAGGAACAAAGTGTGAGGTTAAGTGGAACAAATTAGAACAAAGGCAATGTTCTTACCAGTACCACTTGTTCTTGTTAAAGGGCCTATTTCATAAAAGCCTGCAATGCAAAATTAATAACAAATGTTTTTGGTTTAGTTTATAATGCAAACATCTTAGGATATTTGAAATTAGACTTCACTACTTTACTAGTAACTTTTCAGCCAGATATAGGAACTTGTTTAAAGTAAATAATTCCCTTAATATTAATGAAAAAGTGCCAGTTCCACTGGCAGGTTTTTTTAAGTCATGAAACATTTTTCTCATACCTGAAAAAAATCTACCAGTGGAACTAGTACTTTTTCTAAAAATCTATATTTTTGCCTTCTCCTTCCATCTCCTTATTTTTGCACAAGGCATTACTGAGTTACATGCTCTCATGTTAGAAGAACATTTTTACAAATATATTGTCAACAGAGAAGAAATTTCCATTAGAAACCTCTATAACAGTGTTTCTTAAACTTTTAGGATGAGGATCACTTAACTCATTGGGTTTGTTTTGAATTATTTGCAGATTCTGATTCCAAGCTTTCCAATTATGCAAAACAATGAAATAAAAAATAAATTGTGTTGTGCGCATTGACATGTCAGGGCTATTTGTAATTTAGAAACAATAAATGAAAAATAAACTTGAGTTGCTTTGGCAGAAACAAAAACCTTCCTCTGCACTATTGAATATATGCTATCCACCCATTTCTAACATTTGCTTGTGATTAAATAATTTTCAATTAAATAAAACTAACGACATGTGAGCAGAGCAATAGCAAGCAAAGTCGGGGAAACAGTTCTCACTAACGATTCACTAACGACTCAGCCGTTCAAAAGAATCGAATGGCTAGCTAAAGACACATCAATACTCTCAGTATGTATGACTTAGCTTCCTCCGAACATATCAGTTGTTTTCTTTCCACCTGATCTTCAGTTTTTCTTTTGAATGATCTGGTTTTAAGCCACTTATCCGTTATTATTTTTAAACAATCTTTTGGTAAGCTAGCTGTAGCGTCGTGCTTTGAGCTAACGTCACGGTAAAATAAATGGCCGCCTCCGTGCAGTACCTTGCGGACCACTAGGGGGCGCCCGCAGTTTGAGACAGACTGCTCTATGGTTCTTTAAAATCTTGCTTTTCCTTCTGTGTTTCTGCTCCTCCAGAGTTACAAGCAGCCGTCTGCGTTCATAGTGACCCAGCACCCGCTGCCAAACACAGTGAAGGACTTTTGGAGGTTGGTGCTGGACTACCACTGCACATCCATAGTGATGCTGAACGACGTGGACCCAGCACAGGTAACCCAGACCATGTGCTCAAATCCAAATAACCGTCTTTCAGAAACATTGCAAGTCTCACACACAAAGTGTTTTTTTTTTTATTACCAGTGTGTATAAGCCCTGGGAAAACAACACTCGTACTTTTTTTAGACACAGTATGGATGCAGCGTGTGTTTGAAATATGGGAGATGCAGCCGAGAGGATGCCATGAAAGCGGAAACAGGCCTGTGGAAGAGGATCTCCAGATTTCTCAGCCCGAGGCTCTGTCATAACACCCGGGGATCAAAGCCTGAAGCCGGGCTGCTTCCCCTCCACCCAAATCCCCTTTCCCTGGGTGACTGACTGACTGGGTAGAAAAGGCCTTTCATTCAATATTCTCACTGTAGCCGGCCCGTCAGGCAGCCAAGAAAGGAGCACAGGTGGGAATGGGAGGAGGATGTGCAGATGAACGGGAGAGAGCTGGAGCTTTCCTTTCCCTCGCATCAACATCTTTGTTTTTGCATCTGTTAGATTTGTCAATTTTTGACTGGCTCTCAGAGGAAGCTTGAAAGCGGAGCTTAAGCTGCTGCACAAACTGCGTATGTTTGCTGCAATAGAGGAGTTGATGGCTAATTGTATGCTTGACTCCGTGCACGTTGTCTGTCCTGTTAATTTGCATTCTTCGAGGCAGTGTAGCTGTTTGCTCGTGACTGTGTGACTCTGCAGGAAGGAGTGTCCATCTGTGTGTGCTCTGATTTAGCGCTGTGAGGCCAGCAGTGCAGCTCCACAGGTGCGCGTTCTCAACTGCGCGTCCTCACCTGCTGGGCAGAAATTGGCGAGACTTTGCTGTTCTTTTGAAGCCGTCCCCCAGGGGTCGACGTCTCTGTTCGGCTGCCAGCTCCGTTGTCAGTCAGGAGCACTTTGGAATAACCTTGTTTTGTGAGCCTGTTCTTTTATCATTTATTGCCATTTTAGATAAAAGTATTGATGCTTTTTATGACTTAGCAAAAAAAAAGTCGATTGCATTAATAAAACGGCTGCAGGTTGATGGCTGACCATTCGACAATTCTCCAATGAGTGGAATTTGTCTAGAATTTGATATCAGCATTTTCAACAACTATGGAAAGAGAAAATAATAGTCATTTTTGTATTTTAAAACTTTATATCTTATTCCATTGTCCAAATGCTTCATGCTGCCCTTCATTCTTTGTGTGATTTTTCAGAGATCTGAGTGACCGTGGAGGAGTTGCACTGCAAAAACACAAAATCCTACCAAGTATTTGAGCCGAGTTTTAATGTAAATAACTTGGAACACCTGAAATAAGACAAAACTAACGTACAAGTAATTTTTCTGCAAGATGTATAGTGCATTCAGAACAAATATGCGTAACATTCCTTTCCTTGTGTACTTCCATTTTTGTACCTATATTCCTTTGTGGCCTTCCTTCCTTGAATTCCTCCTTGTTCTTTACCTTCATTGAATCCTTTTCTTGCCCCTCTGGTGTATTCATTTCTTCTTTTCTTTCTTTCTTTATAGCCTTTGAAAGAGAAACGCATGTCCTCTACTTAACAGTCACCACTAAGTTATATTTTCTGTTATTCATCCTCTGTCTCACACCAAACCCAACAAAATACCCAAACATTTTCTTTTCTGACCAGAACATACATTTCCAATTAAAGCTTTTAGCAAACTTCACAAGTTTGTTTTTGCATAACTCTGTTTCCAACTCTTGCGAGAACTACAGGGAACGTCCAATTGTCTAAAATTTGGAAAACCTCTGTTAATGCAGCAATAATTAAGAAAAAGCAGTAAATTAGATAAAAATGACCCATAATTTCACGACATTTATATTTTAGAGACAAATAAACGAGTTCACACTTTGATGTGGGAAGGTGCTGTGTTAACAGATTTTATGTGAGAATCCCTGCTCTGTGTAGGAACATGAGTATGTGTGTTACACACAAATATGTAACCAGATAAAGGACTATAAAAGAGACAGTGATACGAACTGATTGCTTAGTTATGCACTTCATATGGTTTCTGTTAAACTCCTAATTTGTAGTAGACTGTAGTAAAAAGCCTCCAAATACATCTACATATGTTTATTCAGCACATTCAAAGCAATTGGAGTTGATTGGAAAAAAAAATCCATCTTGAAATGAGGCAATATTTATTACTGGTTATATTTTCTATCTGGAGGAGGAGGCCCGTAAAGGGGACCTATAATGCAAAATTCACATTTTGCATGTTTTATTACCTCCATTTGGGTCTCAACTGCTTCTAAAAACACCTTTTCTGGCGATGAGTTAATGCTTTTTTGGTGTGTGGGAAACTAGCCGTTTCAAAAACCTCCCAATTGTTGAGTCACAATCTATAGGCACTGCCCCGTTACCTAGCAACTCCATGCGCTGTACAATGGCTTAATTGTTGAGTTGGGGGCGTGGCCAGCAGCAGCTCATTTGGATTGGTTTATATCGTCAACCCAAAGTTGAACTTGATCCTACGGATGAGACTCCAGCATGGTTGCCGTTGGTCACCAAGACTGTTTACGGATCTGGAGGCATAGTTGGAAAGAGGAGGCTTGCTGATTTTGAAAATCTTCAAAGATGATTTGGTTCTGTTGACGTTTGCAGTCCTTAACGTTTGGTGTCCACTGTTCCAATTTTTAGTTCCTGGTTTTCAACTGGAAATGGTGGTCAGCATCTGCCTGAAGAGATAATTCAAGAGTTTAAGTATCTTAAACTCTGTTGTTATTTCTGAAGGCATGGCAAGAGCTGGAAATCTGCATCTGCGACATATATATGGATGGATGGATGAAAACATTTTTCAAAGCATTTTTTCCTCACAAACATTTTGGTTATGGTAAAATGTTTGTTAAACATTGAACTGATGCTGCTTTGAAGTTGATTGTTTAAACTGAAATGTAGCTTTTATCAATTTTACCAGCTTCAAAAATAAATATTTTTTTCTAAAGTAAGAAATGAATGACTCAAGGCTTTTTTTTTTTCATGTTTTACTCAGAAATGACAAACTGAGAGTGTGTTGATTAGTTAAAAGCTGCCCTACTTGAGGTATATGAGTATTAAAGTCCTTTCTTTGTTCTTCAGTAAAAACACTTTACTTTTATTGAATTCATGGCCTCTCCTTATGTTTTCTGTTTTCTTTTGCAACATACTGGGAGATAAAAATCCCTGTCACTGACTTTGAACCTGAAACTAATAAGTCATCCATGTTTTTGTGAGGTTTTTTTGCTTTGTTTTCTCTGCCTGTGTGCTGATTTGTCTGCATCTCTTCCCGTCTGAATGTGTCCGTTCTGTTTAGCTGTGTCCACAGTACTGGCCTGAAAACGGAGTCCACCGCCACGGACCCATCCAGGTGGAGTTTGTCTCCGCTGACTTGGAGGAAGACATCATCAGCAGAATATTTCGGATTTACAACGCGGCTCGGGTACGCGGGCGTTTGTTTGTCTTCCCAGCAGAGAATGTGACGGCCATTTTCTCCTGTCACCACTCACCTCACACACACACACACGCATGTGGACCTGTCCGTTCAAGCTGTGCAGAGGCAGACTCGGTTTTTTTTTAACCACTGATTGGACCGAGGAGTGATTGCCAGAAATCTTTAGGACAGCTTGATAACTTTCCACCTGCTCTTAAAAAAAGGCCAAATCAGAGGTTCACACCAGGTCTCAGAGACACATAAAGGTTTCCTGCATCAGATCTAAAAACTAATAAATTTTTTAGATGAAATGTTTGATAATTAGTAATGTTTTTAAGTAAAAAAAAAGCAACAACTAAGGTGGTTTAACTATTTTTAGATACAAATTTCTGTTCACTTCTGTCCTGTAGGTTGTCTTGTTCAGCTGATTTGTTTTCACCCAAAAGATTCATGTGAAGCTTGATGTCAGTTTTATGCATTATTTATCCTTTAAAAATTATTTATTTGGACATTTCTCTGTTTGTCCATCCACCCACCTGTTCTATTCATCCCTACATCCATCTATCCATTAATCTTTGTATCCCTCTGTCTGTCTATATCTGTTCATCCATCCATTGGGTCATCCATCCACCCAACCAAACATCCAACCATTTTTCCATCTATTTTTCTATTCATCCATCAACCATCCATTTGTTGTTCTATTTCTTCATCCATCCATCCATCCCTACATACATACATATATACATACATACATACCGTGTTTCCCCGATAGTAAGACACCCCCGATTGTAAGACGTATCGGGGGTTTCAGGGGGGGTCGGCTAATATAAGCCGTACCCCGAAAGTAAGACATATGTCTTACTTTTCGGGGAAACACCTCTCATCTAGCTGAGCGCCGCCTCCTGCACACGTCCGCACCGTCCCCCTCTCCATGCGTCGCCGCGTCTGCCACCTCCCTCTGATCTTAATGAGCGCCGCCTCCTGCCCACTTCCGCGTTTTATGGTTAAAACACAAAATTCGACCATTTTTTTTCCAATATAAGACATACCTCGAAAGTAAGACATAGTGGGGCTTTTGGGGATAAAAAGAAAGTAAGACACTGTCTTACACACACACACACACACGAACACACATGTTTGTGTTGCTATCTTTGTGGGGACTTTCCATTGACTTCTATTCATTTCTACAGCCTAAACCTTACCTTTACCCTTTTCCTAACCCTAACCATCACACACCTAACCCTAACCAAAACTCAATTCATACCTTAGCCCTAAATCTGACCCCTGACCCAAAAACAGGGTTTCCCCTTGTGGGGACCAGGCTCTGGTCCCCATGAGGAGCGATTGGTCCCCACAACGTAGTATATGTCAGGAAAATCATCCCCACAAGGTATTACAAACAAACGCACACACACACATCCTCTTCCATCCATCCATCCATCCTCTTCCATCTCTCTTTGCGTTTTTAACCTGGACATTGTTTGTTCTTCACATGTGACTTTCGTTCACATTCTGCTCCTTTGTGGGTTTTTTGTTCCATTTCAGTCATTCAGAACATCTTTTGTTTGTCTTACGGAGGTTAAATTCATGAAACAAATGAGGAAAATATCAGAACCTAGACATATCAGGAGTTACCAGACTCCATCAGATTTATTTAATCTAACAGTTTAACCCTCCCAGTGCCATGCTGGTTTCACCTGGGCTCACCTGGGTAAGCTTTTGATCCAGTCGATGGTTCTTCATTTAATTAATGCGCTGCGACTGGCTGAGGCAGCGACATGTAAAGTACCAGACAGACTAATCACATATAATCACTGACAGGAGTTATTGATCGATATGGTCAGACATCTGTCTCCAGCAGCAGCTCATCCATCACCCTCCGTCTTCCCGTCTGCAGGATCATCTCTTCTTTCCCCGTCTCTGTCAGGTCTAGCTCCACCTAGAGTTTTTACACCAGAACTGCATCAAACCCTTAACCCACATACGCGATATAAGCTGGGATGGATAACTGGTTTGTCTTGGCCCTCCAGCCTCAGGATGGCTACAGGATGGTGCAGCAGTTCCAGTTCCTGGGCTGGCCCATGTACAGAGACACGCCCATGTCCAAGCGCTCCTTCCTCAAGCTCATCCGGCAGGTGGACAAGTGGCAGGAGGAGTACGACGGCGGAGAGGGACGCACCGTCGTCCACTGCCTGTAAGTTCCCCCAACCTGATGCTGACTAGGAGGGAGGCTGGCATTAGAGAGAAAACATCTCCACCTACTGTCTGGAAACCATCACTACAACAAAAGCTCCATCCTCTTCTCTGGATTTTTCTTTTTTTTCATAAAACAAAACTTTTCTTGACTCATGGTGACTTTTGCAGGAACGGAGGCGGCCGCAGTGGGACCTTCTGTGCCATCAGCATCGTGTGTGAGATGCTTCAGCATCAACACTCTGTGGATGTTTTTCACGCCGTCAAAACACTGAGGAACAACAAACCCAACATGGTGGACCTGCTGGTGAGGCGCACTCAGAAAATTCACCCTTAGACTCTGACGTTTGTAGATATTTAGGTCCTGCTGTGACTCAGTCCGGTTTATATGGAACAATGGATGTTCAGTTGAGCCATAAATGCTTTTTAATCACAACATTAAGTCCATGTATTACAATAAAATTTCTCTTCCCAACTTCCTTCAGATGTTAGAAGGAGTCTAAGCATTAGCGCAGAAGCTAACACCTACAATCAGCACCAGCGTCATGTGTTGGCTGCTTTGCAAATGTCAGCCAATACCATTGATCCCAGACATTTCCGCTTCCCATTATCTGTTCTATCTTTTGAGTATTTCAGACATAAAATCCAGGGTTAAGCACATTTTCTGTTCATAATTTAGAGTCGCGTTCCACATAAATATCTGCAAATAATGAACCATGAATAATCGGGTTCAATACAATGTATTGATCTCCATCCCTTCTTCTTTTCTTGCATATCGGCATTGGAGTATCATTCAAAACTTAAAGCTAGAACAGCTCAGAATTAGATGTCGTCCTTCTGGAATAAACTGAAGGTCTAAACTGTTATTCTCAAACAATGTTTGCTTTTTCAAATCTTTTTAAAGGGGCCTGCATGAAATCTTGTGCCATAGGTCAGGCTGAAGGTATTTTGTCTGCTTTGTGTTTTTGTATCTTCACCTTGAGAAAGAAGAACGTCGCTCTTGTACAATAATTCAGGACTCAATAATTCAGCAATGTGTATAAAAAAATAAAAATAAAACTATTTGAGTTTTGAAGTGTTCTCACAGGAATAACAATGAAGTTGACTTCTGGTCAAGGATGCACTGAGGAGTCAGAAATGAACAAGCCACTCAGTTTCCAACTGACTGATTCGTGTAACATTTTATTACTTTTCATCTCAAAATACCAATAGCAAGAGCCCTAAACTCCCCGTTGTGCAAGTTATATACATGCAGTTTCATCTATATTTGCTTTTGTTTTCCAATGTTGAGTCAGTTATAGACATACGACTTATAAATGTGTAAAGAAACACAAAACGGAGGCGCTTGGTAGCTCAGTTTGTAGCTCAGGCGCATCATGTGGATCACCGCAAAAACACAAAATTACCAAGTATTTTTGTCTAGATTCTAACCTACATATGTTAGCACACCTGAAATAAACTAAATTAACTTGCAATAACTCTTTAGCAAGATACAGAAACTTGTTTTAAGTCAATAATTCCTTAATATCTGAAAAAGTACCAGTTCCAGTAGATTATTTCACTTAAACGTGGGGAAAATGTTTCGTTATAAGTGAACAAATCTGCCAGTGGCACTAGTACTCCTTTAAAATAAATATTAAGTAATTATTGGCTTAAAACCAGCTCCTATTTGCTGCTGAACAGCACCTTATTTGGATTTAAAGAGTCCCTCAAACAGCTCAAAATAGGAAGAACTGAGATTAAAGTCTCAATACCTAAGAATGATTTTGTGCAAAACATGTGCTGGGGATGTTTTGTGAAGCTCCTAGACCTATCCTAACCTGTTCAAGGAAGAATAATATGTCGCCTTGAACAGCTGAAAGACATCCTACATGTATATGGAGTTTTATCTGATTTGACCACAGATATCTCATTGGTCTCTTATTTTTATGTGTTGCAGGATCAGTACAAGTTCTGCTACGAAGTGGCGCTGGAGTACTTGAACTCTGGTTAAGGCGGAGCTCCTGCCGTCTCCATGAAACTGTGGGACAGTGCAGATGGACTGCAGCTCACGTGTGTGCATTATGTGAAGAGTGTGTGTAACCGAGCCAACCGGAGCCAACAGGTACACACCTGACCTTACCTGCAGCGGCTCCTCTTTGACCAGCTCTCCTTTTCACCGTCCAGACGGGAAAGAGTTGTACAGGGTGAAGTAACGCAGCGGAAGAGCCAACGGGAGCACAATGAGCGGTTTCATTTCCTCTCTGGATCCCTCTCTCTCTCTCTTTCTATCTCTCTCTTTCTCTCTTTCCCTCTCTCTCTCTCTCTCAGCTGCCTGTAGTCGCGTGGTTGTTGCCTTGATCCTCACTGGACGGCGAGCATTAGACACTGTCCGGTTTTCCACAGGAATGCGCTGCGCTGTACATACTGTAACGTGTCCATCGTTTCCGTTTCTGCTCAGCTCACTTTTGAGAGTCATTGAATGCAGGAGGTCAAAGCTTAAATGTTCCTAATTGTCCTGTAAAACTATGACGACTATGGCTACATCTGCTAACTTGTTTTCCTGTTTCGGGGATCCAAAGCTTTATTTGCACTTCCATTGAGTTCTCGCTGTGTGCATATTGTAAATATTTCTGTAGATTATTTATTCACAGTATGTACTTTTTTTGTGACTCGCAGTAAGTGACAATCATATGTTCTATAGGTTTGGTTTCTTGATTGTACTGTATGCTTTTTCTCTTGTTTCTCTTCTTTTTTTTTTCTTTTTTTGGTCACCTTGTATGACAGAGGAAAGAAAACTGTAAAGAAAAGATCTATAAATGTACCTACAATATAAACATTGGATTATCTACCTGGATCTACTGTCTTTGGAAAGATTAAGCTGTGGCGCCATCTGCTGGAGCACCAGGGCACAACAGAAGTTTCTGCATTATTAATTTGATTTTAAAAATTCATAAACTGTTTCATTCAGATTTACGACATATTTTTTTATTTTAAAATCGTGGCATTTACATGCAGATGTTTTTTTTAAATAGTTGACGGTAAAATATTACAATGTGAAGCCAACAAGGCTGTTATAAGAATTTTTGAAAAGAAAATAATCATAATTATTACATTAATTGAAAGCTGAAATACATATTTGCATCAAACAAAAGTGTTTTAAGCAGGATTTTAAAGCAAAGAAAGTAAAAAACAAAAAGTATTTGAAATGAGTTTCAATCTCACATGATCTGTTTAGTTTGGTGATGAAGCAAAAGCCATGCAGCGTTGATTTAGATTATTTAAAGCTGAAAAATAAACAACAAAATACTGGCTCCCACAGCAAATAACTTGCAAAAATCCACAATCTGTCCATTTTTTATTGCAGTAGCACAAAATAATCCTGAAAGTTTAAGGAAAATCCAACCTTTAAGTTGAGTTTATTTATTAATCAACCTTTCTGTGAATGAACAGCTCGTTGTCGTTCAAGTTTATTTAAGCAACAAATAGTAAATGAGAAATTTCTAAAAAAAAAAAAAAAAAAGAGTTAAAACATTTAAGAGTAATAAAAGTAGAATTTAAATTAATAAATACTGAAAACACATCAGTGAACCATTTCTGTTACTATTTAAAAGCTTTTTGCTCGTGAGGAGGAAGCTGTCCTCTCGCCCCCCAGACACCAGCAGGGAAAACTATCCCTTATGAGGACGATCAAGAATTGCAACAACATTTGTGTCCTTTATGGTGGAAAGGGTGGATTGTTTTTCCCGCTCACTTCTCTGCCCTCTGTTGGTTTTTCCAGTCTGGAGCAGGGCAGCTGCTGCACCAGGTGGAAATTGCATTTGTCTGTTCCTCTTTATTCGATCTCTCTATCATCTAGATTCCTGGGTCTGCTCTGCTGCTCTCTTCTCTTCAGGTTCCCTACAGTATCTAGGTGCCTATAGGAGAAATTAATTTTGCATTAATTCATGTTGGGGGGGGGGGGACCTTAAAATGACCTAATTTCAGTCTCAGCAAACAGCAAGTTGACATGAAAAAAATCCACTAGCTGGTAACAAAAAAATACAAAATGGTCGCAGATGATTATTTTTCACTATTTTCAAGATGATCAAACTATAAAAATATGTGCAAAACATCTGCCATTTTTCAGTCCTGGATTCATTAATGCGATTAGCAGCAAAAGGTGGTGATTTGCACCCCACAGACCTGCCTCAGCTCGGATCAGGAGGGCCTGAAATCTCGACTGTGTGGAACTGGAAAGGCTCCGAGGCTCAGAACTGTTTAAGTAAAGCTGCAAAAAGAAAAAGGATGTCTGAAAGGTGACCTATGATGCTTCCTTGGACAGGTTAGGATAGATCTATGGGCTACACAAAGCATGTTCATTACATTGTTTGCACAAAATCATTCTTAGATAATGAAATTTGAGTCTGCCGATTTTGAGCCCCTTTCAGAATGAGCTGTTTTAAGGGTTCCTGTCACTTTAAATCTAAATAAGTTTCTGCTGGCCACGCCCCCAACTCAATGTTTACACGCATGTGGAAATGACTGCAAATGAATGTGGAAATATACAACCGTACATCTTTGAAAAGCAGAAGTAGAGCCTCCTGCACAACAAACAAGGATGCAGAAAGTGGTTTCTGGATGACGAGTCAACAACAAAATACTTGTCTTTTCCAGCAGCCATTGTACAGTGCGTGGGGTTGCTAGGTAACGGGGCAGTCTCTATTGATTGTGACTCAACAATTGGGAGGTTTTTAAAACAGCTAGTTTTCCAGACACCAAAAAAACATTAACTCATCACCAACAACCATGTTTTTAGAAGCAGTTGAGACCAAAATGTTAGTATTATAGGGGACCTATATAGACATCATAGGTCGCCTTTACAGGCCTCCTCCTTCAGGTAAAAAATATAACCAGTAATAAATATTGTCACATTTCAAGATGGATTTTTTTGCTCTAAAACCAGCTGACCAAAAGTGCTGGAACTCTGCTTGGGTTGCTTGGTAACGGGCTGAGCTTCCTAAGTGAGAGGCAGTGCTTGCTGATTTGTGGCATTACATTTGGAAGGCTAATCCTTCCAAGATACTGTTTTTTAGTGTTTGGGCAGTTTGTCAATGCAGTGGAGGCCCAAATAGAAGTACAAAAACATGCAAAATGTGAATTTTTCATAATAGGTCTCAGTTATTTTATTTGGAATTTAGGTGATAACTCAACACAAAGAGCCATTTTTGCTCTCAGTTCAGCTAAATAAAACTTACTTAGAGCTGCAAATGTTAAATTAAGTATTGAAAAACAGACAGTTGTCATTTTTTATTAATACAACAGGCAGGCTAATTTATAAATAATTTCTTCCCTTTTCCAGCAGCCATTGTACAGAAAGTAGGTATCCAAAATTTTTTCTCAAGAGTAGAGATACTTCATAATAAATTTACTCAAGCAAGTACAGCATAGTAAAAATACTCCTAAAAGTATTCCCCTCCCCCCAATGTAACTGAGTCAGTGTTAAGTAGTTACTACCATACTCTGTATATTAACAGATTATTATGGCATCACAACGATCCCATTGCAAGAAACTGACATTAAAACTAAAGGATTTATGTCTGGTGTGGATTTTACTCTTTAGCACCAAACATAGTTTATGTTGCTATTATAGGAATTTGTGAAGAATTATTTCAAATAAAGCAAAACAGGATTGATAAAAGATCATTATAAACCATTGGACTGTATCAGCTGTATGACTTAAAGCTTCTGTTAAGTCACTTATTTGATAGAGACCTCTGAATAATTACCATCAATCAGAAAAGCACTGCCAGGCTTTTAGTCATCTGCGCTGACTCACTTCACTGCGTAGACAAAAATAGTCAGGAGAGTTTTCAGATAATTTGCAGCACACACATAAATGCATCCATTATGAATTCCTAGGTTATGTTTGAAGGCTTCTTCTTCCCTCCCGCAGTGAAGCTCCAGAGGAGAAGCTGCAGCTCCACCAGAGGTCAGTGAACGATCATATTCAAGCTTTGTTCCTGCAGCCGTGTTCTGCTTCTCTGAATTTGGGTTGCTCTAATTGGGCATAAATTATGCAAACATCATTCATCTCTTGGTAATTCCTCTGTTATAAGTTTCATTTAAGCAGCCTTGGATGCTTAATGAGCAGCTCAGCGTTGTTAAAAAACAAACATAATTTCCATGTTCTCCCTCCGTCTCATCCTGCAGATTTTAAAAAGACAGGAAGCAACTTTCTAAAGGTTTTTGTTGGCTGTGCCTTCACATGCCGTGGCTGTGCCGCCTTGAAGAGCGTTGGAAAGAAGAAATACTTCTTTGGCTCATCTTCATGGAAGCGCAGGGTCTCATCTTTTCCCTTTACAGAAAGTTCCAGCTGGGCAGAGCCACCGGCAACAGAGACGGTTTCATCATGTTTCATTTCTGGAGATTTATTTCTGTGTCTGGTGTGGTTTGGTTCTCCATAGCGGATGTTATACAGAGATTTTATACAGAATTGCACGCAGCGACATTAAACTGTCGATTCCCTGAGAAATACGATGACTGGACTTTTGTAGTCGCTCACACGTTGTTTGGTTCTTTACACCCAAAAAGCCCAACATCTTTTTAAAAAGGCAGCCAAGTAAATGTGAATATTCATCATGATTTTCAGATTTTTGTTGGCCTGTCGTTTAAATTACAACTACAGTTTGTGGTTGTAAGATATTGAAAAAGTAAAATGTTAATGGGATGCAATAGTTTTACAAACCATTGCGTGAATTATCATAATTTAAATTACTTTTTCTTAGATTTGACATTTTTTATTTAAGCTTTCATTCGTTCGTTATGTTGCTACCTTCATTACTCTATTTTTATCTCGTTTCTGTCTTCCTCTCATTTATAATGGCGGTTGGCAAGCAACGTTTTGGTGTGCATTACCGCCACCTACTGGAATGGAGTATGAATCGGGGCGCTAAATATTAAATATATTACACAGATTTAGAAACTAACCAAACAAAGGATGTATATTCTCCAATAATTTTGTCTTCTGAAGATACTACAACCACAAAGAAAAGGATTAAGAATTAGAAAGTTCAAAGGTCTTTTATATCAAACTTCTATGCACCAGTTACCTTCTCTCTACTGAATATTTGGATCAGAACAATAAAACATGTTTCTGTGTTTTGCTACTGTTTCCCAACTTCCTGCTCCCTCTCAGTTGCTTCTCATCAGTTCATCAACTCACCTGTTTTCCATCCAGTTAATTTTAAGCTGTCACTCTGTTTTTCATGCCTTTCTTTCTACTTTCTCTTATTTTTAAAAATCTTTTTATTGAACTTACAAGCTACAACTTGTGTAGTTTGTCACACTCATTATGCCGTGCTGAGGGGAAGTTAAAAGGTAAGAATTGAATTATATGTATTTATTTAATTCATCTCATCTTATACGTTTAACTTCCTCCATAACGATATAAAAGAGACAAAAAATAATTAAATCTGATTTAAAATTAGCTTAGGTTTACTGCCATGTCCTCGTTTATGTTTCCTGAAATTAAGTTACAATTACAATAGTGTTTGATTGATGTATTTTTTTTTAATTGTGCTACTTAAAGTAGTTGTCATCCAATAACTTTTTATGATGTAGTATTTTTAATATTTAAATGATAGAAATAGAGTCCCGACCACTTTTTTAATCACATGACTCCCAAAGTAGGAAACATTTTTGGAGAGAAAACTTGCACAAGAAGTAAGAAGTACAATAAGTATCACCTTACATTTTAATCTTTTTTATTTTAATCTTTTTTTTTCTGTGCTGTAGAACGATTCATTGATGTGGTGAAGCATAACATGTCCACTCTGTTATCTTTATTTATATTGAAAGCTGATACTTTTTGCAGTTTTAAAAGGTATTGGTAGTAAATGCATTAAAAATCTTTCTCAGAGATTCTCAAAGTGGTAGATAAATTTTTATTATAGGACTAGAAATGTCTGACTTTATCTGAAAATGAGAAGGTCAGAAAAGTTTTTTTCCTAATTAAATTCTTGCTTACCGCCTTTTATTGTTAATTCGTCTGCCATTTACAGTTTATCAGGCAATATTAATGTGTCACATGTTGTCCAAACTCACTTTTTTATGTCTAGTTAGAGTAAGGAATGAACGAACTGCTTCCTTTCAAAAGAAATTATTTTATTACATTATTTTTCCACAAGATGGCAGACTGGAGTAAGTCCATTTTTTGTTTTTTGTTTTCCTAAGAGATTCCATTAAGCAAAAATACATTTGCATGAGAACTAAAATTACACAAGCACAATAGTTTTATATAAAACCTGCATTCATCTTATTCATCATCCTGCATGCATACAGAAGTCATGGATCCTGCATGCATACAGAAGTCATGGATCCTGCATGCATACAGAAGTCATGGAGTTGATCATTTTCAGTGCCTGTCGACGGATTTAGCATCATAAAGACTGGCTCTATGAAAAATGCATCACACTGTGACGACCAATGAAAAATTAAGACTCATATTTGTTAATTTCACCTGCTGAAATGCTTGCAAACAAGCCAGTAATGCAGAGTTTGGTGCTATAGTCTCTTTATGACAAACACATGAGTGCAGATTTACAAACAGGTCAAAGGTCAACTGAAGCAACTGGGCCACAACAGCCTGTTTCCATCTGCAGGGACCGGATTATTCCCTTCTCCTCACTCATATTTTCACCATTCACTCTGCCTGCCACGCTTTGCAGCCGCTGCTTGGATATTAAAAGATTTCACTTGTTCCTTTTAAACTTTCCATTCTGCAAGCTTTAAGCGGCTGCAACCGAACCGTCTGCAGCTGGAAATGTAAACTATCTCTGACAGAATCTGACTTGAGCCAAATCCTGGACACTTTGAAAACAATGTTCTAGTTTTTACAGTTCCTTGCTAAAGTTTTTATAATAACCTTAGGAGGCAAACTCACACGAGTGCATGTCGATGTCTTCAGTGTGGCAGGAGTTTTTATTCAAGTACTTTTGCTCCAAAAACAGAATTTATTCTTGACCTTTACGATCTGTTTGTTCACTAAAGTTGTCTGACAAACCCTGAGGCCTTCAAAAGCAGATGAATTTACACCGAGTTGGACTCTTACATCTGAGAGCAGTATAAACTTTATTTTGGCATATCTGAATGCCGTTACGTAACAACCCCAGCTGAGCCCAACCTGTCACCTAGCAACCCAAGTGGAGTTTCAGCACATTTGGTCAGCTGTACAATGGCTGCTAGAAAAGACAAATATTTCATTGTTGACTTACTATTTAGAAACCTCTTGCTGTTTGTGCAGGAGGCTCTTCTTTTGCTTTTCAAAGCTGTACAGTTGTATAATTGCGCATCTGTTTACATGTGTGAGAGAAAACATTGAGATGGGGGGGCGTGGCCAGAAGCAGCTTATTTGGATTTAAAGTGATACGACGCCCTTAAGCAGATCATTCTGAAAGGAGATTGAAATAGGAAGAAGTGAACAGACTAAAATCTCATCTAAAAATAATTTTGTGGATAAAAAATGTGATATGTTTTGTGTAGCCTACTTATCCTAACCTGGTCAAGGAAGCATAATAGCTCACCTTTTTAAATGGTTGCAATGCATAAAAGCTTGTCGTTGTAAAGATCAAAAGAATATATTTGTGTTCATTTCTTGTTCTTGAATATTTTCTTGCCACTAAATCTGAGCCTAGAGGAAGCAACGGACCAATCAGCTGAAAATATAAAACTGCCTTTGATTCATGAATCCTCATGCACAGCGGGGGAGCTGAATCCTCTCTGCTCCTCTGACATTTCTCCTTACGATCCTGACAGCTTGATGTACTGCCGACTTAGCACTCTGTTTCTGTTGGTGCTGCACTATTCATGGTAGGAAGTTGGGATTTGCAAATGAATGAGAAACAGCACATGCATATTTTAGTAAAACGAGACAGCATATTTTAAAAGTTGCAAGTTTAGTGCTGTGCCACTGGTGTATATATTTAGCCTGGTTTTGTGGTTTGAAGGTGTTTTGCATCTTTATTTTTTTGCTCCATATGGTAAAATTAAATAGTCAGACGTTGAAGAACACTGGCGCTGCAGTAGAGGGGGCGCCAAAGCAATGCTGGTAAAAATATTTATAGTCTGCATTTTCTGTATTTAAAGTTACCTTTTTATATAATTTTTTTTTACATATGTTCCAACAATCACCATGTTGTAACAGTATAATATGAGACAACCTGCGTGAAGATCGAGCTCCTTCGCCTCATGCTATTGCTACGAGGAAAGGCATTCCTGGCCACAAAAAACCAATCAGAGCCAGGAGGTGGACCTTAATGTCATAATGTTAATATCATGAATGTGCTGCTAAATGTGCAAATGGTGGAGAAATGACCTGCTTTTGAAGGAAAACTGTTTATCTTCCATCATGAGTGGCATAAATGCTAACTAGCCTTAGCACTCACAGCAGAAAGCAAAGGGGGGAAGTGAGCATGATTGACAGTGCTAAGACCCGCCTCCTGGCTCTGATTGGTTGTCTATAATTAGCACTGGAAGAAGGCAGAGGCGTTTTTTTTGTTTTGTTTTACATATATTATCTCTCATACTGTCAGAACACAATGACAACAAATATGTTTTTAAAAAAATTATAAACGTTACATACTGCAGCTTTAACATCTGTTTGTCCTATAAAACCCCTGCAGAGGATATAGATTCTGGCTTATAATTTGTCTGCATTCACCTCAGAAAGTACTTACACAAACTGAGGATCTGATCTGTCTTCCTCAAGTCAAAAAAAAAAAAAAGCAAACAAAAAAAATCACTTTGAGATGTAAATCTTCCCAGAAGTCAAGTCTCCATCAAAGTCAGTCACATTTCTTTCAACTCGCAGAAGTGGGGAAACTGACGACCTTTGCATGATGAAATAGACGCCCCATTGCATTGCATACAAGTCTGTTGCCATAGCAACCCACTGGCGCTTTTCCCTGCCAGTCAGTCCAGCAAGAGATGAGTGAACCTGCAGCAGCCTGGCCCCCCCTCTGCGAGGGCCTGCACGTCTTCATCTGTTCCCATGGCAGCGTGATGGCGGTCCAGATAGATCCGGCATGGCAGGGAGTCAGTTCCTTTATCTTCCAACACGTCACATCGACCCGAGCCGAGCCGAGCCGCGATGCTCGCCGCAGCACGGAGAGCCGAGGAAGGTGCGTGTCAGGGCTGTGTATCTGAGACGGGCTCATCTGGAGGCTATTAGCTGCTGCAGCGACATGCTGGATGTCAGGGAGGTTCAGGAGAGGACTGTCCAGCTGACTCATTTCAGGATTCAAATGAGTCCATGTGTGGGACCGCACGGTCACGGTCAGGGTGGGCCAGTTCAAATGCTGCCAAGCATCATCAGTTTCTCTGATTTTACTTTTATAGGTTTATGTTTGAGTAAAATGATTTTATTCTTTGAACTGCTAACAACATGTCTCTGGTATTCAAAGCAAAAATTTAGTTTTTATTTGCAGAAAATAAAAAATGATCAAAGTAACGAAGACGTTGCTTTCAGACCTCAAATAATGCAAAGAAAACAATTTAGAAACAACAATACTCACGTTTTAACTCAGGAAGAGTTCAGACATCAGTATTTGGTGGAATAAACGGGAGGCTTTAATTTTTTTCCAGAACTGTTTGTACTCTTTTGACCGACCAGGTGAAATAATATTGTAAAAAAAAAAATCTAGTGCAATGTTCAAACTTTCTCTTTACTGCTAAAATCCAAAAATCAAACCGACGCCAAAATAGTTAGATCAGTCACTTTAAATGGGGTGAATATTTATGCACTTATTTCATGTTTTAAACAAAAATTGTCATTTCATAGAAGTTAGTTTTCACTTTGACAATAACAAATACAAAAAACTTTTATTTTCAATGTCATTTATTAACCATGATTCATTTTCTTAAAGCAAGAAAAAGAGCAAATAGTTTTTATAGCACACTTATCAGATTTTTATTCTAAAAAAATAAAAATCATTATTCCTTGTCCTTTCATGTTATAATTTAACCAACGTGATAAAATGTCACAGATTCAGAGTTGTGAATGCTTTTGCAGTGAACATCTTTGTTTATTCTCATTAGAGAAGCAATAATAGACGTCCATTAAAGTCTTCTACAGGAGAAAAGATTATATAAGTCCACTTAATTGATGGTTTGTATCAAAGATATAATTTAAATGAGGAAAAAGCTTTTTTTTTTTTTAATCTTCTGCGGTATATATAGCACTTTGAGGCTTATTCTTGTAGGTAGAGGCAGGGAACGGCTTCAAGGTGCGTTACATAACGGCTAACCTTGGGAAGGGGCGGTGTTGTGTTTCAAAATGCTCCGTTTTCATCTCTTCGTCCCGCTGAAAGTGCACATCCTGCAGAGCCTCACTGCTTTGATCACCGTCCGACTTTCTTCTTCTCCTGTCCTGAACTTGCAGCTCCCTCAGTGGCCCGTTTTGGATCCGGACTTTACGGCCTGAGGCTCTCGCTGCCCTTTAGCTAAAAGATAATCATGTTATGATTAAGTCTCTTCCAATATATTAATAATCTTCACAATGACGGCTTGACGATCTGATGAAATCTGTCAAAGTGACAGGTGATTTGAATTTAATAAAGTGGATATCATGGTGAGCTGAAACCCTCTAGGAACAAAAGGACTCATTAAATGTTCCTAAAAATAACAGGTAGAGTTTTAATTTAATGTCTGCCCTTTCAAATCAGACACCTACCTGTGAAACCTCCTCTAAATCAAATATCCTAAAAGTTTTTCTAACCACTGATTGAAACACACCAGTCGTCCATCATTTGATTTGACCTTTAAAATATTTCTTTTAGTTTGTCTAAACAAATAAGTGAGACATTTATCCTTGTATTTTGGACAGATAAAACAACTAGTACATGCAAAAATTCTCATTTCTGTTGAAGATTTAGCAGCTTTTTCTGTGGACTTTTTGTCATATTTTGGTACAAACGTTCGACTGATCCTGCTTCATTTGCGCCCTCAAGAGTTCAGGCATAAACTGTAAAAAGACCTGTGTTCATTTATTATGTTCCACCATTAAATCACACTAAATGTTTCCTGTTTGAGGTCATTTAGTATCAAACTTCTTTCAGTTTATTAAACACTGGAAGGATAAAGACGAGAGCATTTTACTGGAGGACAAGTTTTCATCGCTTTCTTCAAATTTAAAAGATTACCTAAGGTTGAAATTTCTAAAAGGCCTGGTGATTAAAACGTTTGAGTTGAGCTGAGTACAATCTGTTTTTGAAACTCAAACACACGACTTCCTTGTGTGACGACATGGAGAAAATCTAATTAAGCTAGTAGATTTAGCCTTGATTTGAGGTTGGTAAGAGTCCTTATCTAGGAAAACAAATCTTGTAGGATAAAAGCTTCAATATCGGCACGATATACGTTTATTCTAACTCTCCCAGTGGAAAAAGACATTTTAACTTAAAATATGCAAAACATGTTTTGCAAATTATTTCACTTACAACTAGTGCTGCTCCTGTTTCTTGCTGAAAAGTTACTTGTAAGTTTTTTTCCCCCTTATTTCAAGTGTGCTAAAATATTTCTACTTGAAACTAGACCAAAAATACTTGATGAGATTTTATGTTTTTTGCAGAGTGGTAAGCCTCAAGCAAGGACAATTAATAGAAATGTAACAGATTTTAAGAATCTGTCTAATTGAAATGACAAAAATTAGGAGGAACTTTCATTTTGTTTCGTGGTATTTGTGCTGTTGATCTTTTCCAAAGGAAATTATGTTCCTGCCACCTAAATCATCAAATGCCCACCCACAGCTGACAGAACTTGATAACATCGAGCTCAGGAAAGAAAGTGTCATAAAAGGGTCATTTATTTTATCCTGAGGGTTTGACTCCAAATGTCCTCCCATAGCCTCTGTCTGCGTTGAGACCTGCAGAGCTGAAAAACCGACACATCCCAGGATCGATTGGACGGTTTGTTTCTGCAATCTATTCTTGGTGTTTCAGGTTTACTGGATGGTTGGCAAACATTTCCTTTAAGACGGATGTGTGAGGCTCATCTCATGAAATTCGCCTCTGCTCCAGAAAGTTTCACAGCTAAATCTGAGTCTCATCTGCAGACTGATCCCACAAGAACAGGGTCTGAAGTTCAGGTCCCAAAATGTCAACGCCGAGTTTATAATTTGATGTTATTCATATGAGCTGCCAGGACAGTCAGACATGCATTACTATTAGCGGTCCAGCTTGAATAAAGCCGCTTTCTGATTGACCGTCCCGCTTCATTTACTGACCAGGACCAGTTTCCATTCACACCTCGGGTGTAATTGGGGACAGATTCTGCATAAATTTACAGAGGAAATTAATAGGAAATTAGCAAAGCAGGTAAGTGAAGCTGGTCGACCTCAAGAAAAAAAAAACCCAACAAACTGGAGCTGCTACCGCTGCAAAAATCTGAAAATACAGAAAAATACCTTCCTTGCACTTCTACAGTTTTGATATGTTCAATGCAAACACTTTACAATAATCCAGATCCTTATAAAATATATAAACTTCGTTTCACATTTTGTGATTTACCACTGCTATGTATTTTGATGGTATTTTTCACCAACACAATGTTGTGACAATGAAAATTAAAAATGATTGGATCTTTTTACAAATGCAAAACTGAATAGTGTGGTGTGCATTTATTTTTAGTTTGCCCCAAGCCAGTACTCTGTAGAACAATGCTCTCCTGTAATTACAGCTTCAAGTCTTTTGGGCTGGCTTTGCACATCTAGCCTGGTATTTCACATGGTAAATCAAGACATTAAAGGTAATTATGAACTTGTGAAGGAAGTCTGGAAGTAAAACACATCACAGTCCCTGCACTCATGGTTCTGATTACGCATTCAAACAGACTTCTCTACAGGTGTTGCTCAACAAAAATCCTTTCCCTGCTCTTTGATCTTTTATTCTCCAGCTGGATTTATGCTAAGATTTAATTACACACAGGTAGATTTTACTTTGGGTTGTTTTATTTTGAGTCTTTATGTAAAAAGCATGACAAATGTTTCTAAAATTTGACAACTATCCACTATCCCGTGTCGCTCTGTCCCACAAAAATCCCACTAAATACATCAAAGTTTGTGGCTTTAATGTGACAAAACATGGAAAAGGTCCAGATTGACTGTGTTTGGGCCAATATTCCTGCCTTGTTGCTGTTTTCTCTTTTATTTCTCCTGTTCCTAAGCTGCACATAACCTTGTGAGTCACAGCGTGATCTGCTGCCGGCTCTCATAACATCAAGAGCGGTTCTGGCTGGACGACTCGTCTAACGCTCCGTCCAGCGACGAGATTTATCTGCCTTTAAGGAAACAAAAGCAGAAGGTTTGACAGAACTTTACAACGGTTTTGAGTGACTCATCGTTTATTTATAGGTTGAACATATTTGCTATAAGAGGGGGAAAAAACTCTTTGAACAGCTCAAGCTTGAACAAATCTATATTTTGTATAACTTTCTTGCTGAAGCAGCGTTTATGTAGAGATTTTTGAGGGCATTTCAGGCTGTTCTTTGGATCCTGGCTGCCTTTTGTTCTCTTCTTTCTCATGATCATCCTACACTGTCGAGGCAAAGATTTCTGCAAGGCCAATCCATGAATGCATTTTTATTAAATCTCCACTTTTTTTAAGGATGTTTTTGGGCTGAAAAGTGAAGCCTTTATGGTTTACATTCTACATCAAGATGGTGCTGTTTTAAATCAAACTTTGACGGTACCTTATACTTTATTTCTTTTCTTCAATAACTCTGGAAATTACTTTTCCTTCCACCGTTTTGTTTTAGTTACCCTAGATAATTACTGAAGAAGTCCCTGGTAGTGGTTTTCCCAATATCAAAATAACACTGATTAGACCTCAGTCGTGCTCTCTGGCGTTATTTCTGCTCATGATCCATTTCCTTTATTAGTCTCTCAATTTATGGCCGAAGCAGATCACTTGAATGTCATCCAATGCTCCTGCATTAATATATTGTTGCTCATTTTGCTCTGCAGAGGAGAGGGAAATTTACTAACCTGAGCGGACAGTCGGGATTATCAGATACCCTTCCAGGAGAAAAGGTTAATTTCCCCAAATACACCTAATAACTCCAAGCCCTGCATAAGCTCAGTTCATTTGGGAAATGGTGATTAAGACATTAGCATATGAAGAGACGAATGACCTCAAAGAACCCTGCGGGATAAAAGCTGTCAAAAGTGGCTGTGGTATCGACCGAGAGATGAAATACTGATTGAAACACATTTTTTAACCCGAGTTAATAACTGAGATAAGTGATTAAGTTGGCCAAATATTCCTCTGTGTCTGATCCAGGCATTTCCATTTGGTGGGATGAACTGTTGAATTATCTGTCATGTAAAAAATGACAGCATATTTGACTTTGCAAAGTCAAAATAAAGGAACAGATTCCCTTTATCTGTGCACTCGCATCCATCTTGTGCTTCTGTAGCTGTCAGTTCCTCTGGTGACTCACTGAAGCCTTTCAAAATGATTAAACAGCTTATTCTGGGACAAACAAAACAGTTCGGGGAGTTTTTTGGTCTCCCGTCGCACGATTTAGTCTCCAAAACCACCACTGGCATAACTGTGGGTAAGCCATATGTGCTGCGCAACACGAGATGGAGACAGGATAAGCTAGCCCTAAACCCCAAGTTTAAACTGTTCATTTAATAAAACAAACATCACTGTTTGTTTTTAGGATTTAATCTGCGTTACTCTCATTAGCTCTTAAATCAACAAACTGCTCACAAAAGTCAACTACAAAACTTTCTGCAATTTAAAACTTCAGCTAAAAAGAACTGTTTTTAAATTATCAAATGCATGTTTGGAAGCTTAGCCCATAACCTAGCAACCTCAGCCTGTTACCAAGCTGGGTTCCAGCACTTTTGGTCAGCTGGTTTTATCTCTGTATTTGCAGTACAAATACTGTACTGCAAATACAGTATTTGCAGTACAGTAGGGGAGGTGGGGGGGGAAACAAGTGTTGTTGACTTATCATCCAGAAACCACTTGCTGGATTCTTACTGATTGTGCAGGAGGCTCTACTTCTGCTTTTCAACCACGTACAGTTGTATAATTGCGCATCTGTTTGCAGCTATTTTCATGTAAACATTGAGTTAGGGGGCGTGGCCAGCAGCAGCTTATTTGCATTTAAAGCGACAAGAGGTCCTGAAACAGCTCTGAACGGTTCTGAACGGAGCAGAATAAAATCTCATTATCAAATAATTTTTTTTGTCCAAAAAATATAATGAACGTCTTTTGTGTAGCCCATAGCTCTGTCCTAACTTCAAGGAAGCATAACCTTTAAAATTATGGCTCCAGATTTTCATTTCATTAACCCTTTCAGCTGATCTGAGCCATGATTTCATAACTGAAGGTCACATTTCTTCCACTTGACTTACCTGCTCAGGTAAAGTGTGGCTGCTGCCGTATCCGTAGCAACCCTCAACCCCAACCCGGCTGATCCCTCCTCGGACGAGCGCATTAGCATGCATGAACAAAGTCCGGGGCTCGCCCCTGATTGGCCGTGCCAGGGGCTCGTGGCTGCAGAAGCCCCAGCTGGCCGCGCGCTGCCCTGCCGTCAAGCTCGCGCCTGCTGTATTCCGCATGGCTGGCCTTGTCCTCGAGCGCCCAGCTTACACGCTCCTGTGTAGCGACTGTCGGTGCCAGCGCGTCTCACTGCAGCACAGGAACCGATGGCTGCCTTTCTGTGACTGCCGCCGCCGCAGCCAGCAGCAGAACCTCAAAAAAAAAAAAAATGATGAACCTCATTGTTTCTTTTATTGTTTGCCATTTTCGCTGCAGAAAGCTACGTTTGGCAACCCTTCACCTGTCACATTTGCCCTCTCGTTTGATTCTCCGCCGCCTCTGTCCCAGCCCTCTGGCCCAGATAAAAAGAAACCTCTTCTAAGGTGTTTGGTGAGGCATTATAAAACAGTTGCCATGGATACCCAGTGTGAATAGGCTCCACATACAAGCAGGAGGATGGGAAATGACAGATGCAATATTTCACATTTCAGAAATTCCTCTTCCTCTCATCTGCACACAGGCTGCTGTGTGCAGATGGAGACCATGGAAACGGGTCAGCTGCGTTTCTTCTGTGGTTTCATTTAGGCAGCTGGGATTCTGGGTTGGGGGGCATATTTGCTTTCTTGCTCCAAAGAGGTGGGCTGAAGGATGTTTTCCACCTCATTTGGTTTTTGTTGTTTCCCCCCAGAAGAGATGACCTATATTATCTGGGACGGGAGATCAAAGAAGGCTTGCTCACTGATCCCATGAAGCTTGCATCTTACAAGCTCCCCCTCCTGAATTAGTCCTGATTGCACAACAGCTCCTCTGCAAAATGTGGCCATGAGGCTGAAACAGGGCGAAAACAGTTTCCGCTGCAGCTGCTCGTCTTACAAGATTCATGATCCAGCAGTTCAGGAGCGCTGAGGCTTTTGATGTCTAGTGTTGTTGTTAATCTTTCCTTAAGGTTTTGTCCCAACCTGGTCTCTGTAGCGAAGCAAACAAGCCTTTGATATGAACTTTCACCTTCTTTAGGACCACAGATTTAGTTAAAGCAAATGCCATTGGTGGCTCTGTCGCAACTAATGGCTAAAAGTTGTTAAATAATTAATAAACAACCATAAATTTAAATACTAATCAAATGTGTCAAATCTGACTCTGAAGTTATTATGGAAGTGAATGCATCAGATGATGATGAAATGGCAGCAACCTAACATGGTGGAACCTCAGAACACCTGGTTTGAATTGATGGCTGATTAACAGGTGAATTAAATTTGTTAAAACAGGTAAATGTCTTGAAATGCAAGTATTTTTAGTTGACAAACTAAATATTTAATTAGCAAGCTAAGTAGCTTTCCAGCTAAATATTTGGTTTGGAGTTAATTATTTAGTTTGCTAACTAAATATTTAGTTTGGCCTCAAATACCAAGTTTGTAAGCTAAGTAAAAATAAAAATAGTTTTATTCTTCTATGACAGGTTAAATAATCCAAATCATTGTAGTACATTTTTGTACTACAATGATGTACTACAAACAGAACCCATAAAATATTTTTTTATCATCATAGATCATTTTATTTATACTCTATTTTACTGAGTCTATTCTTGTACAGTGCAAACTACTTCCAGGGATGAGATTTGCTGTTTTTCTGTAAATTTACTTGCCTTCCAGATGAACAAAAGCAGATAGAAAACAACCTCAGCGCAAAAACATAGTTTGCAAACAAGAAGAATTGTTTTAAATTGCGTCTGTCATCATTTTCTTGCTCTTCAACCAGCAAAGTTATTACAACTGGGTTAAGTTGAATTAAAAAATTACTTGCATGTACTTCAAAATAGCATTACTGAAGTAGAAGTTAAGACAATAGTGCAATAAGGAAGTTTGCTGTTGTTTTTTCCACAAATGCTAAGTAATTTGTTGCCTTTGTTGAATTTGCTGATTATTTTTGTTTCACATCTTTTATATAATCATTAGTGAGCAAATATACTAAATCAGATTCCCAGCTCATTGCATTTTCACCTGAAATGTTAATCTCTCTTTATTTTAAATAAACACTTAATGGTAGTTAATATGCAGAGATGTAAATAAACCTTCTTTGTCAGTGATGGTGAATGCCCAGTGGAAAGAGGAAAAGACATGCTGGTTATGATAGATTACGAAACTGAACATTAATAATTTAAGTTAGGCTTAACATCCCTAAAAGATTAAACTCCTGCCTGCTGTTAAATTTGCAACATTTATTATGTAACATTTCAGTTTTAGACTTTTGTCTGGAAAAAACATTACAATGTTGCATATTGTGAAATAACTCACGATTCAAGATTATTGAATTTAAAAAAAGCAATGTTTAGACAACTTGTCTCTTATTAAATCAACTTTATGAGCTTTAATTTCTGAGTTAAGACTAATACTTGTTGACTTAAATTGCATTTTTAAGGCAGAAGGTGGACTTTCATTTTCAAGTTAAACCACCTTCAGATGTTTTACAGTGTGATAACCTGTCCAGGACTTTTATTGAAAGTTTAACCTCCTCTCAGTTCATTTTCCACCAGATAAACATGTAATTTTATTTATTAATTTATTAATTAATTAATTTATTTATTTATAACAGACAAAAGTAAAAGCAAGAAAGAAGAAAAAGAAAATAAAAGTTAAAACAAATGATCATGGCCAAGTGACATGTAATTTTATATTATCTGGTCGAAAAGGAGCAGGTAGAAGATACAAGATCTTATAATGTCTTTCCCCTTTCATACTTAACTTATAATCAATTAAATGTCAAAACGCCAGAAAGACATAACTTATTTCCACTTTACATGACATTTAAATCTCACATTCTCATCTTTAGATGTACAAATATTAAAACACTTTTTATATCATCAATAGCATTTATGGACTTTGAAACACTCATCTTATTAGAACATATTTCCCAACAAGCTCCTTTTTAAACAGTTTTTTAAGTTGGTTCATATTTGTACTTTAACTCCTCATTCAATCCATTCCATGCATCTACTCCACACACCGATAAATAAAAACTCTAAGAATCCCTATGAATCTTTCTGTCTCCAAAGTTTTTACCTACCTAAAAGAAAAGTTTTGGATTTTCACCTACTTTACTCATGATTCCCCATTTGTGCTACAAGCCCATGATATGTGAGCCCAAGCTGGCCTCTATTCGTGTTTGTTTCCTCGCTCCCCCATTTATCAGCCATTTATACTGGAGGGACTGGAACAAGGTCACTACGGGGGGCTGGCTCCCTGCTGGGACCAGGTATTTACCCACCACTCTCCTCCCCCACCTCCCTGATCTTTTCTCCTCCATAACTCAACTCCAGACGCTCCTCTGTCTGCTGCAAGCCTTCGCGACGCTCCACAAGTTGTCAGAGACGCATGGCTGCTGAACTTAGCAGCGGATGGACCAGAAAAATGCCCATATGTCTCCATGGCCTGTATCAGTCGCAGCTTCGTCACGCTTCTCATTAGCCTCCACCAGAACCAGCAGACGGACCCAAAGGCTCGTTCATCAAGAGTGCCGTCTCCCAGCAGAACCCGACCAGACAGTAACTGTTGTTCTGGAAAGTTTTTACTGTGATTTATGTTGGTTGCGCCTTTGAGATGCAATAGTGATACCGAAACAGTTTTCAGATGAAGTTCAACAGATGTATACTTTTTGATTGTGTTTTTTTTTGTTTGTTTTTTGAAGTTCAGTAAAAAAGAACTTTAGCCTTTTAAAATAAAACACTGATTTTGTCCCACAACATCCACAAAATGCTAGTTCTCTTATAGAGCTGGACAATTTAAGTCGCTATAGACAAATGATCAATAATAATAGATAAATTGAATAGAATTTCCAACAAATTTATTCCAAATAAAACTTAACTTATTTTATCTAGATTAACTTACCCCAAAAATTATCTGGAAAAACGTAATGAGGAGGATAGAGTACCAAAAAATTATACTCAAGAGTAAAAAAGTATTTGGTAAAAAGCCTTCTCAAGTACTGAGTAACTGATCAAAACATTAGTGATTTAATTTTTTTTAAATTACACAAACGGACCAAAATATAAAGTTATGTGGGAATATGGTATTTTAAAGACCAAAATGCAAATAATTGATATAAATAACATGATTGCAAAAAAAACTCAAAATATTTTTTTTTTCCAAATCAGTTTCTTTCAATAAAAAAACTAAAGCAATTTTAACAAAAATGTTAGGTGTGTGTCTGTGTCTTGTGAAGTTTTGGTTTGTTTTTCATTCATGAATTACGCTGCAGTGTGTAGAAAATCCAGAAATGTTACTAAAGTAATAATACTTGATAATAAAATCACTCAAGCAAAAATTAAGAAGTAGAAATACTCCTAAAAGTATTTTTCCCCAAAAATTACTCAAGTAGATGTAACTACACAGCTGTGAATGTGGAAAGCATCAGCGCTCGGCTTCTACCTCTACCCTGTAACTCTGTGTCCAGGTGTTCACCTTCCCTGGAGAAAATCCTGATTTCTTTTGTACTTAGAAACACTGTATGATGGCAGCTGGATCCATCAGGCAGTGATTGTGCATCTAAGCAGACAAAAGACAGATCCTCACTCCACTTTCAGCCTAATTGATGAGCCATCATCTCTGCCAGTGACTGAATCTTCATCTGTGACGTAATCGGAAGGGAGCCAGAGCTTTTCATCTGCAGAGCCCTCTGACTCCTGCACCAACTTAAGCAGTAATGATGACAACTTCTCCTGCAGGAAGTTGATCTCTCGCTGAGGCCCTGTCTCAAGTTCCCAATTAGCTCACACGAAGCCCCTGCAGCTTCTGAAAAAGCTTTGGCTGAACTAACATTGTTTCTAAGCGTCTTTTTGCCCACAAAACTGAATTAGAGAACAAATTGAATGTCTTCCTCAGTAACAAAGGCGGCCGGGTTCCAGCTGGAGAATCACAGGAACTATTTTTGACGCTGCATGTATGTGAACCTGACTCTGCTGAGATCTCCCGGATGTGGGAGCGATGATCTGTTTTATTTCGATGAGAAAGCCGTTACTGGAGCGAGCGCATTATCCACAGCAGGCCGGACGGCAGAGCGGCGTCTTAAATAACCGTGACAGACATGATGTGATCACCGAGGACTAAATTGAATTATTGAGTCGCTGCTGCCGCCCGAATGGGAGTGTCCCTCCTGAAAGCAAAGATGAACACTTCCAGAAGGCTGTGGCATAATCAAAGCGCAGTTTTTCTTCTCTCTCTTCCCTCTCTTTCTCATATTACATTTTTTAATTCTTCCATTGCAGTGAACCTCCTCTAATTTATCTCTGCGCTCAAAATGAGTTTAATTATCTGGGGACGTCTTGATAAGATGTGATTAAGTACATGAGGGTAAAGTCGTAAGGCAAGTTAGAAGAAACCTTTTTAGTTTCTCCAAGAGTGTGGAATGTAGGGCATCCAAATTATATTCCTCCCAAAACTGTTCAATACCAATAACCTTAATATGCCCTGCCTTGGCATTAATATTACAAAGTATTACCCAGTTTTTGGCTCAAAGCACCATCAATAAATCTCCTATAAAGGAGCTGGTATTTCAGAACATGGAGAACTTCCTCCCAACTCTCTCTTTTTGTCACTTGTATTGTGATTTTAATCTCAGATTTCTACAATGGTATATTAGGGCCATTGTAGATAGAAAAAAGACGAGTAAACTTCAGCCAAAAGCTCAGAAATTTTTAGATTGTCAGAAATTTTCTAGAAAAAAAGTAACTGAAGTTCCAAAAGTGGAACATTTCAGAGAGAATGTCAGAAATTTTATACTTTGTGGGAAAATGTGGAAATTTCTGAGTTTCAAAAGTAAAACATTACACTTTTTTCAAGAAAATTTCTGAGACCAATCTCAACATTTCAGTTTTTTCTAGTAAATTTTCAACTTTTGGACCTCTGAAATCTCAGAGTTTTTGGGAGATATTTACTCCTGTTTTTTCTATCCACAACAACAATAATGCAGCTTTGCATAAATCTTTTTGTCTCAGAACTCGAAATCTGTTTCAGTTTATGTCAAAATCCAAATAAATAACCAAACTTTATATTTTTAACATAGAAGAATAGTAGCATAACTATTGAGTTTGGTACGTAATTACAACAGAAATACTGTGTGCAGTTAATAAAAATCTGAGTTCGCCATCCAAAGGAATGTGTAACTGAGTAGGATCATTTTTAAATGATGTACAAAATTTGCATGTATATTTCTGCATTAAAAACAACAGATTATACATCTTAGATGATCCACCAGTATCTGAGTATTTTCTCAGACTCATTATCTATCTTCTCACATGCTTTATGTAAATAAAATCCACTGCCTTTCTTGCTTTGTATATCCTAGAAACACACGTTTCGGTGCATTTGTTTGAAGTAAACAGGGGTTTTAAGTCTTCCTCAGAAGCCCAGATTTGTGCGTGTGTCTCTGTGTCTTCCTAAACTGCACAAGCTTACTGAAAGCTGACCTTTATTGTACTGGTTAACATCAGGGATTAAAGACGGCTCTTTAAAACCCCTCTGGATTATTTTCCGTCTCGCTGTATGCTTTGAATCCCTGACCATGGGCCGTGCAGACTGGAGTTTTTCTCTTCTCCTTCCACTAATTTATGGCGTAAACAAAACACATTTCTGGGTCATAAAATTCTCTGTGAAGTCTCTGGAGCATCAGCTCTGAGCTTTGTTATGCACGCTTCCCCAGCCCAGTGCATGGCTGCTTTTTCTTCAGTTTCACTAAGTGAAACCCATCTGGACTCTGTCATATTTCATTCGGTGAGGCAGGACAGAGCATTCAAACAATTACGTCCATGTAACCCATGTGGGAAAGGTAAAGGAAGAAGAAGAAGAAGAAGACAAAGAAGAAGAAGAAGAAGAAGAAGGAGTTGATGGATGTGGTGTGTTTAGATTTGCTCGGTTTCACTGGGTCCAATTTGGAGCCCAGAGCATGGCAATTTAATACCTGCATTGTCTGTTTTATACATCCTTCGGAGAAACGTATATGCAAATATTGCCCTTGCTTTGCAATTTATCAAAATAATTCCCAAGATGTTCTGCAGAAGCAGTAGACTGCACCATCTGCACTCTGAAGGATTTTTAGATGCACTTTATGTATTTATAGATTGTGTTCTCCATTCCTAAGCAATCTTTGCGTTATAGGAGGTTTGATGCTTGTTACTTTATTTTAGCTTGTCTTGAAAATGTGTCTATTTTCTTTATTCCTTATTTGTTGTAGAAGTAGTACTTTTCTCTTGCTAAATGTCTCCATGTGTTAAAAAATCTTAACATAGACTCTGCATATGTATTCAGTCCTATTTTGAACTTGTAGCATTGAAGTTTTTTTGCTATTTTAAATCTGCTCAGTTCGTGAAGGTAAACTAGAAAAAAAAATCAAGCCAAAGACTTCAGTTTTCTTTTACTATTGGATACTGGAAACCCTTTCAATCCTCTGAACCAAAGTTTTATTATAGCTGATGATAGTCTAAATTTGAAACTGAATGTTTAATTTTTGTTAAAGTTTGAGAAATGGTTGTAGATTTTGCATTCTCATGAAAGAAAAAATATATTTTTTGTCTTAAGTCATTTTAGCAATTTATTTTAGTCTGAGCTTTAGTCATTTAAAAGGCTTTGGATGTATAAATTGTAACACTGAATATATTTACTGATATCAAATAAATCTACCTCATTCAAAAATATGCCAGCCTGTTTTCTGTGATTGAACTAAAGATGTGGAAACTTGTCATTTTTTAATTTTTGATCAATAGAATTTGACTTAAATGCCGTCACAACCCAGATTTAGATCCCGGACGAGCCCCCAATTTATCATGACCCAGCAGATTGGTCATGGCAAAACAACCCACTGAGACGTATATTTAAAGACAATAAACTACTATTTATTTACTAAATGAAATGAAGAAATGTTTCTTTAATTGCCTCAGAATGTAAGCAGTTTTAAAAATCAAGTCCTGAGATTCTGGATGAAGGGTGGTCAGCTCATGATCAAGAGTGAAATTTCCAAAGTCACTAATAACTAGAGAAGTCTCTGTTGGTCTATTTTTTCCCAACAGGTCCAAAGTGAGTGCAACCATCTGCCAGGATATGTTGGAGGACTTCAGGCTGACAGTCTTCATGGAAATGCTGATTTTATTTACCATCAGGTAAAGATGGAGATCAGAGACACCAAAGCCAACATGATGAGATAAACGACACTTTTGAAGCAACTGTGGCTTCCTCACCAGAGCCAGGTTGATCACTGTCAAGCCTCATCATGTCAATACTCAGTGCATATACTGTACAGTACATATAAACTGTGCATCCTTGTCCTACCACACTTTTTTCTTCTACTAAACTTTCTATTATATTGCTCAGACAGAGCATTGTGTGAACAACCAGTTTTCTTTTACTTGTGAAGTGATTTATACTGAAAAGTGGTTTGGTCACCTTGTTAGGTGACTTATAAGATTAATGAGTCAGGTTCCTCAGTTATGACTGCTCCTGACTCACTGTCTTTGTGGAAGGTATCTATGAATGTCTGCAAGATTCCTGTCTAGTCAGCAGTCTTTCTGATTGTGTAGGCAATAACATTAAATCCAAAATACCAATAATATTGATACAAGATAGTGTTGGATTAATACTGGCATGGTGAAATCAATACTTTAGTTTCAGATTCCCTCTTTAAGTACTTAGACACTTAAAACCTTTGTCCAAATTCTGTAGTTTGAGCAAAATAATTGAAAGGAAAAACCACAAAAACATCTAAAGATCAGAATTTTTATGATACAGCAGCAAAAATCAGTATTGGTATCAGCGATACAAGCCCTTTATTGGATCAATACCACAATATTTAATATTTTGACAGGTCTTATGTTATATTCTAATTTTCTAAAAGACTAAATAGGTTTGTTATCAACTGTAAGCTTTGATCATCAAAATTTAATGAGAGAAAAATTTAAATATTTTACTAATTCTTTCCGTTTTTATAAGATTTTAATTGAAGTAGATGGAATTGTGGAGCAGAAATTATATACACTTCTATCCGTCTCTAGTGGTCACATGGTGAATTAGGTCTTTCATTATTCCTGAAGCAGGTAGCATACAGTATGATAACACTTCTCATTTTTCACCTCCTCTAATAATCACCACCAATAGAAACGCGCCTGGCCCGCCCCTGTCGGCTCTATTGTGAATCCGCGTTGAGCTGTAAAAAGCCCCACTCTTCCTCCAGCCTTGGCACCGGAGCGCGGCGCACTACGACCGAACACAGCCGAACCAGGAGCGCGCCATGAAGACCCGAGATTATCCACACTATTTCTGGTAAGAAATGCTATTTCACCGATTTTAACTCGTTTTTCTTTTGAAAACCACCATTTCTTCCTTACGCGGATTTGCATCCAGATGATCCCCCAGTGCGCCTGTTTAACACAAGAGTCAGGAGTCTTTTGATTGGCTTGACATGAGAGCTTGGTTTAGTTGGAGAATATTCTGGATAAATCAGACTTTTAATTACCAATGGGCTTGATTTCCCTTTACTTTTATTCCAGGAACTAAAATTGGAGCTTTTTTTTTTTTTTTTTTTTTGCATAGTTGATGGGTGTATTTCTGTTTCTCCGTGCGTCAGATGTGAGGCGCACATATAAAATTTATTTTTAACAAGTTGGAGAACAAAAGCAGGGGGGAAATTCATCATGAGGAGCCGTATTGTGACCACACAGCGCTGAGGTTTGTGAGCGCATGGGCTTCGTCAGGCCGTGACAGAGGTGTACGGATGTTTGTCGTTTATCTTCACCTTGCGAGCCCCCCTCCTACCGCCGTCCCCCTCCCCCAGCCAACCCGGTGTCGGCTCTGGACATTTTCAGGGGCCACCTCCAGCTTCCACCGCGGCTCATGTTTTCTTCGCAGGATTTTCTCCCAACAGAAGGGAAACAGATGCGTCGTAATGTCAACAGACGGTTACTCATGCAACATTGCGCAAAAAATGTAAGAAAGAGTGGGGGTGGGGGGGCTTATATGCGCCCCCGCAGATTGGACAGACTGAGCGTTTTTATCTGCCTTCTCCGTCCTGCCAGACGAGCTGTTTGCCGTGGCAGCCAAACCAAACGGAGGAGCCATCAGCAGCTTCCTGTTCAGCACCGCAGACAGAGACATAATCCGACTTGTTCACACCCACCTCTGGTCCACGTTGTTCCGATGCCCTTCTCTCTCCAAGCGGAGACTGGGGTCCGCCCACGCCCCTGTCGGTGTTAGTGCAGCCTCACTTGCTCTCGCCCGGGAGGCATTTGAGTGCTTGCTGGTCGTGAAGCAAAGAGAAGATCGCTATAAACCTGCCGATGAGTACCGGAGCGCTGTTTGCTTAGCAGGTGAGCAGAACTCGGTGTTCCACATCCTGGAGAAATTACCTGTCTTTTTTTTATTTTTTCAGAGAATATTTCAAAGCCTTTGTAGCTTATTTTAAAATTGGAGACGGTAGGCACAAAAGAGCGTGTCAACTTTTCTATTCCAAATATGCGCATCAGGAGGAGAGCTTAACGAGTGGATCACCTAAGTGGATCAGTAATCCACATTTTAAAAATGTCGAAATATTTCTTCCCAGTGAGTATTTTTTTTAGTTGTAATAGCTTAATTTGGTACTTTCCTGAAAAGAGAGTTCTAACGCATTTATTGAAAGTCTATACATTTACTTCCAAACAAATTTAAACCAATGTTTTACCCTAAATTAGTCTGACCATTTCGATTCTCATCTCCCTTCAGTTCCCCGTCTGGATTTTCTCCCATTGAAGTGGATTTCTACACGGTATTTTAAAACAGAAGGAGAAATTGTTAATGGTCATGTCAATTTTTCTGCACAGTTTTAGAATAGTTTGCCTGTTTGGCAATGGCAGTGGAGGAGGCAAACAAAGCCGTTCAGTCCTTGTTGGACACAGTTTCAAATATTGAATTAACATTAACAGCCATCTCATTGGGCTCTGTGTTACATGTGGACATGTAATATGTTGCAAAGTTGTAAACCGAATGGCTCATGGTTCACTCAGAGTATTCCTTGACGGTAACGCACATCGGCGATGTCAGACAGGACAAAAATATATTATTTTCTATGAAACAAAGCAAACCGTCTGTATCTCATTGACGGCCGAAGCTACAAAGAAACAATTATTTTTTTAACCTGCTCAGCATCATCAATGCTACTGAGTAAAACACAATTACAGATCTAATTTGAAATCAATGCTTAGACCACCTTTGGACCAGAAAGTTTTGCAACAAAACATTATCGGCTTAAATTCTGGCTACGAGGGCAAATATTTTTGACTCGTGTCTACATAAGATCTACATATAGCTTCTACGTTAAAATCAGGTTTATTGCTTCCAGGATATTTAGGCTAAAATTGCAGAGAAATTCTGAATCTGCTGCTGCTGTTGTAAGAGTGAATCATTTATGGTTGGAAATTGTGATTCATGGCAAACATCCAACATTTTTCTTTGGAAACAACATGAACGTCATCACTGTGGTTATCTGGAAAGAGTCTTGTTGTGAGTGAACAGCCTGTGCAGCACAAACATTTAGAGGCTCATTAGATTAAAACGGGCGTTGTTTCCATCCACCAGTACAGTTCAGATATGGAAACACTTTGTCTTATTTGCAACATTTTCTCAATTATCTTGATATGTTGCTATAAAAACAAAACAAAAACATTGCCTTTTAAAGAAAGTGATGCTATTACCACAATATCAAATAGTTTTGTTTTGTGCTTTCTGGCATTTTTGCATAATTTACAGACTTTTTGTTGTCCTGTTGAATTTTTTTCTTTATTGTATGGGATTTACAGATAAACAAATAATGGCAAAATATCAGCACCTCGTTTCAGGTTAACATTGAAACTTTAGAATAATTTTCCAGGCTCTGGTATCCTCATCCCTGAGGGTCTTTCTGTTTCAGGATAAGCGGTTTGCAGGCTTTCTCACTTTTACTCACAGCATGCAACAAGTACCGAGTTATTTCAGGCTGTTTTCACACCTGATAGTCCAGTAGACTCGGTTAGATTGGGAACCAAAATTGCAAAATTTGTTACATTTTTAGCTGGTGCTGTTCACTTTCACACTGTACTGTGTCTAATGAACCAAATTTAAAAACCTGTTCACCTGTAGTGGCTCTGCACCACTTTCTGTTGAAGAAGGCAACAAAAAACATCTGAAGAAGACAGTTTTCTTCTTCACAAAACGTAAACAAAAACAGAGCAGCAAAATAATAATAATAATTAAAAAGAAATTGTTGTGTCAGATTTTAGAAGTTGTAGGTTTCTCTTTTGTCTTTGGCAAAAGACCATAAGCCATTTCTCCCATTATCGATAGATTCTTGTGTTTGTTTTGGTTGCATTTACCCAGAATTCCCTGTGTATAGTCCGCTTGCTTCTTTTGGAGCGCTCTCTGGTCCGCTTAAGGTTCACATATGCATTCAAACCGCACCAGAGTTCATTTCAACCAAATTGAGACCTAGATTTTTGTATTCCGCATTTTTGGTCTGCATCAGAGTTCGATTGATCATTCACACCTCCCTAGACAAATCAGACTTTCTAGACTAAGTAGAGTTCAGTTAAAGTGGACTAACCCATACTGGTGTGAATGAACCTAGGAGTGGAAAATAGGCCACAGTTGAGTTTTTCTATCAATTTCATTTTATCTTCTGGGTCCATTTGCATCTTCTTTTACCTTTCACTTGACAAATACTATGTTTAAATTACCTCTTTGAGAATGTTCAGCAAATTACCTTTTTTCAGTCTGTATACTAAATTAGTTGACAATTATTTCTGTAGATACATCACAATAAATTCAATTAATTATCTCAGCCCTACTCCAAATGTTGTTTTTGTGTCAGAAAAGAAAGTTTTAAATTTAGTTACCAATAAGTTATGTGTCAAACTTTTATTATATTTTATGTTTTCTGACTCTAACACTTGATGAAAGTTTAGTTTTGAGTTGTTGCCCCTTAGAAATTAGTTTGAACAAAAGCTTTTTGAGAAAACAAATATTGGCACAATTATTTAAATCAAACTTCAACCAGCATGGCCAAAATTGGAATACTGGACTAAACTTGATTAATTATTCTTTAATGATCTCAACGTTTGCCATAAAATTCCCGTCTCCATCAATGCAACACGGCGAGCTTTCTGTCCAGCTTCGTCATTAATCATAAATATAAAAACAAAACCGTAAAAAGAATACGTTACATAACTGGGCTGGTGCGTAAACAAGCGAGTAATGGTTTCTATTTTTCTTCGTGATGTACCGATCGTGAAGGGCGCTGTCATCTCAGAGTGCAGCTGTGCCGGTTGATGGATCTGAAAGCAGGAAGGAGAGGGTCAGCGGGGGAGATTTGGTGGGAGAGAGGAGAGTCGGGAGTGAGGTGCAGAGAACATGCCTGCTGGCTTCCTGTCTGGACACATTACACTGTCACATCCTGATACCGCACTTCTTATTCCCTCCTGTCAGCCTAGGTGTTTATCATCATGCTTTTTCCTACATCTTTGTATTTTTAGACATACACTGGACTCGAATTGCACCTATACATTTCCAGAGGGTCATTGTGAGGAAGCAGCATATTTTCTACTTGTTGCACAATCTCTGATGCAGGGCAGGATAAAACTGCACATCGTCCTTTGTAAGGGGGAAAAGAAGCTATTTTTGTAAATTTTACATCTATTTTTTTCTTCTGAAGCAAACCGCCGCACATTTTTGTTGTATTTTTTATATAGAGTAAGCAATGATGTTCTATTTTTTGCTCCTGAGATTGATTACAGATGATGAGGTGGTCATGGATAGATGATTAAGTTGATGTTTCTGTATTTCCGCTGCAGTTTTCTGTAGGTGGGACTGAGTCAGCAGCTATATTTTGTAGTTTCCAAATGTAACACACTTGATCTTCTGAGTACTTTACACACCTCAGTTTTAGAATAGCGTCATTTTTTATACAGTCAGTTTAAAAATTATCCTGAAGATTTGGAGTTTTTGACTCCAAAATGTCAGTTTTTAGAGGCTTGGAGATGCTAAAATGCTAAAATCTAGTGAATTTAAGTGTCTATTTTTACCAATAAAAGGAAAAATAGTCAACTGTTTTGCATTATTTACCTAATAGAAAAATGGTCAGTTGGGCCAATTTATTATTAATAAGTTGATTATTTGTTTGCTGGTTATTTAGATCAGCTACAAAGTCCATCTAGTGTAATGCATGATACTTACTGAAGAATTGTGTGTTTTCATGATCAGCTCCTTTTTAACTTTTCAATACTTCTTTAAAATTTGACTCACTTAAGGGGTTCCTGTCAAATAGTTGTTCCTTACGTGTCATGCGCTGCGTGTTTCTTACTTTGCAGAATAACTCAATAGCAGGGTGATGTGTACTAAGCCGACATGTGACAATGTTCACCATAATGGATGCTGACACTGCAGTGCTGGGATCTTAATCTAGATGCTGTCCGTCTATCAAAACTGAATTTGCTACAAAAAGCTTTAAGAACTGTTTGATGTTGAAAAGTAAGATTCCTGTCTACAAAATACAAAAGTAAGGTGATGCTGATTTTCATGTAGTGTTTTCATCATTCTTATTCTTTTTTTTGTAAAAAAGAAAAAAAAATGAAGCAGCAGCTGCTCTGTTACATAACTGCTAAACAACTGCTGGTAAAACAGAGTCCTTCACTGTTTTATTAATATTGTGTTTTCAGGGTTTGAATGGGGCTCTGGGTCACTTTGCCCCTTTGGCAACGAATTCCCTCGTTACATGCTCACACATTGTCGTTTTATCTCAACCTGCTTCTATTTCCTACTAGTAAATGGACAATTGTGCCCCAAATACCTAATTGTTGGACATTAGTTTACCTCTTGATGCAGAATTTTGATGGATTTCAGTGATTTGCAAAACTGTTCATTCTGTTTGTACTTTATGTTTCTTCGCAACCACAAGCTGAAATGTGTTTCATTAGGCTTTAGTCTGGCTGGACCAACATAAATTTATGGGTTATTTGTGAATTGGAAGGAAATCATACGTGATACTAATTTCATTTTGCTATAGGTTTATACATATTCCTCTTGTATCACTACTTTGTGTAACTATCTTTTGTTGTAGTTACATCTGCAGATCTGGTAAGGCATGTCGACACTGACTTGCAAATCTTAAGACTGAAAGTTTACTAATTTGTTGTTGAAAAAGCTTAAGCTTTGTCTAATTAGAAGAAAAATATTGTTGTGATCTAAACGAGGCTTTCATGTTTAAGGTTGACATCCCGCTGAAAGGTGAACCTGTTCCTAAGTCTCAAATCTGGTTTTATTCCAGGTCTGTCCTGCATTTAGTTCATCCCATCAGCAAGTCAATCAGCTTCTTTATCCCTTCTGAAGAAAAACATCCCAACATCATAATCATCCTAATTAGAAATATTGAAGTTTTAATGGGATCAAATTTTGCAAGACACAACAATAAAAATGCTCAGATTTCACAATTATTTTCATGTGATCACGCAGCCATCTTTAATAAATTAGAATATGTATACCAATGAATCATTTGTCAGATTAAAAGTACTTTCTGAAGAAGCTGTAAGTGGAAAATCAGGCATCGTTTAACCTTTATGATGCCTTTCGCTTAGTGATAAAGTTCTTAAAATAAATGGACTTTTCAGTAATCTTCTTGTTTATTGAATCGGTCTGTACATGGTTTTCTAAGGATTCTTTACTATAACCTATTTCCATTGATTGTGGTTTTTCTTATGAAATATGACAGATTATTTGTGATTGCATTTTAGAGCCAGTGTGGTATTTATGAAAAGAAAATGTCAAATGATGACATGCTGGAGTCGGGTCACAGGGTTCTGTCTCTGTCTATGGGTTTGTCTGGCTCAGACTGGTTCTGTTAGACATCGATTCCCTCGCACTATCTCACCGCATGCATACAGGAAAATGAAGCGTGTTTGCTCTTTCTCTGTTGTAGCCATTAATAGATTCTCTACCTCATCCCCTAGGATGTTAATTAACAAAACTACATAATTGGATTTTCAGGTTTATTTCCTTTTGTAAGCTTCATTTATAATAAAATATAATGGTCTGAGTTTGAAACATCTTTATGTTCTGTTTGGTTTGATTTTGTGACTCCGCCAATCTTTTAGATTTCCATAGTTTCAGACAGGAAGTGATGTTAATGGGAAGTAAAAAATGTGAATAAAGGAGCAATGGATGGATGGATGGATGGATGGATGGATGGATGGATGGATGGATGGATGGATGGATGGATGGATGGATGGATGGATGGATGGATGGAGCTCATCTGCCTTCTCCCAGTGCTCCAAGTACAAACAGCAAAAATACACATCTTGGTCAAAAACAACTAATCAGAGCCAGGAGGAGGGTCTTAGCGCTGTCAATCATGCTCACACCCTTCCATTGCTCTCTGTTAAGCTACTATGTCTTCCCAACTGTAGAACGTGTCATGAATGCTCAGGCTAGTTGGCATAGCCACCAATGGTTGCAAAGTTTTCTTGGAACCATATGTTAAGCAGCAAGTACATGAGGATGACTGACAGCACTTCCTCATGGCTCTGATTGGTTGTTTCTGACTGGGAGTGGTACATTTATGTGGGTCACAATAGTAGCTGGGGTATTAGATGGAGGATTATGTATCTTGTATTTTACTGTCATGACAAACAGGTCTCTAAATTTTTAGAGGCAAACAACTAAAAATGTTGAAATTTAAAATTTTTGGAGTCTATAAAATGATTTACTCTCTCAGATATTAGCTGACTGTTCTGTTTTGTGTCCTCATAGACTGAGTGACGAGCCTACTGTCCAGTCGCCACCATGATTGCCACCGGTGGGCTGCTGCGCATGAACAGGCGGCAGGATTCCCTCCGCTCCAAAAACCGAGCCGAAAATAAGCGGAAACGGAAATCCAAGAAGAAGAAGAAGAACGATGTGGTGGTGGTGAAAGGAAAGCTCAATCTCTGCTCGCCGGCTGGTTTGGTGGCTGCCGTTGGCGTTGTAATCCTCATGGTTGGGATCTCCATGGCCGTTCTGGGTTACTGGCCCAGTCAGAGTCAGCAGGAGTACCAGGAGCGCCGCAGAAACGGTGCCTTCCACAACAGCAAGATGAGTTACTCCAGAACCACACCATCTAACTCGACCCATGTCAAACATTCCTCAAGGCAGACCAATGTGTCAAACCAGAGCCATTCCAACAGCAGCAACCCCAATCCCGCTCCTCACTGTGGCATCCTCTGTGACTTCCTGGATAATTACCTTTACTCAGACAACCTGAAAGTCTTCGGACCGCTGGTAATGGGAATCGGTATTTTCCTCTTCATCTGTGCCAATGCCGTCCTCCATGAAAACCGAGACAAGAAAACCAAAATCATTAACCTGAGAGATATCTACTCCACGGTAATTGATCTGCATAGCATACGCTCGAAGGAGTACTCGCCTCTGAACGGTTTGGTGAACTACACTCAATCCAGAAGTGCCGAGGGTCCATCTGCGTCATTCCCGGCGAGTGGAGCACTCACACGCAGCTCCTGGCCTTCCACCGGACTCCAGTTGAAGGGGGAGTTGGACACCAACGAGCTGCTTAGACGCTCCTCACTGGCCAGCAGGCCACGGAGTTTTTCCAGAGATGTGCAGAGCTTTACGGACACCGTCTACAGCATCTACAAAGACTACACCAATAGTAGCGAGCAGGCCCCGCAGCCTCGGCAGTGGGAGACCACCTCTATCGTCACGTCCTCTGTGAATGCTTTCACGCTGCCAGTGATCAAACTCAATAACTGTGAGGTGGAGGAGGCAGAGGGGCGCTCAGAGGAAGAGGTTATTATCGAGGCTGCAGCCGAGAACATTAAGGTGGAAGGACATGGCAGCAGCAGCAACAGTCATTGTGTTGAGATGGATGCAGCGGCAACTGACCCCCCGCCTCTTCATCAGAGCCAGGAGGACATGAGCACAGAGACAGGTAATCAACAGGGGGCGCCGCAGTCTCGGCCTCATCCACATTGGACCCAACTGTTTCCTCCGCAGCCTGTTTCCACGGCAACGGGCTCAAATACGTCGCTGAACTCCTTGGCGGATCAGCCGAGGCTCGCCCGGCGCTGTAGCCTGTCTGTGACTGGGGGACGTCAAAGTGACAGAGTGAGGCGTTTCAGCTGCCCTCGACTGGAGCGCTCAAACAGCAAGGGCTACATCAAACTGACTGACCTCGGGGGCGAGTCCTTCGACGCCTCCGATGCACACACATCTTCTTCGGCGGATCGGGCAGCAGAAATAGATGCAACACCGGAGAGAGAGGAAGGAGCTCAGGGAGGGGACGATTCAGTGACACCCAGCACTTCAGCGACAGAACCCTAGGTGTTTCTTTTTCAGCTAACGAGCCTCCCTAATGTCTCTATGGTGTTGTTGTTTGATTTGTACTTTCTTTTGCAGTCAGTAATGAATATGTGATGGCTACAGAGGAAATGGAAATGAAAAACAAATACTTAACTGCTAAGGACTATTGAAACATAGCCATGAACACTAGAGGGCAACACTCTTTATTATTAAAGGTGACCTATTATGCTTCCTTGAACTGGTAGGATAGGTCCATGGGCTAAGCTACATTTTTGCACAAAGTCCTTCTTAGATAATAAGATTTTAGTCTGCTCAGTTCACACTATTTTTTATCTTCTTTCAGAATGAGCTGTTTTAGGGCCTTTTATCACTTTAAATCCAAAATAGCCCTTCCCAAGTTCAACTTTACACTTGCGTGTGAAAATGGCTGCAAACAGATACATAATTCTACAACCGACTTTGAACATTATACAAACATCTTTTCTGGATGGTCAGTCGAGAACAAAACACTTGTCTTTTCCAGCACATGCAGATGTAAAACCAGCTGACCAGGAGTTCCTGCTTGGGTTGCTAGGTAACGGGGGCTGGGCTCTGCTGGGGTTGCTAGGTAACCACGCAGTGTCCGTTGATTCAGGAACCTTTTGAAACAACTAATTTTCCAGTCAACAAAAAACATTAACTTATTGCCAAAAAACAGCTGTGTGTTTTGTTTTTTTTTAGTGCTTGGGCTGTTTTCAGAATTAACTGAGACCCAAATTGAAGTATAAAAACATGCAAAATGTGAATTTTGCATAATAGGTCCCCTTTAAAACTACATCCCCTTCTCAATGTTCAAATGAAACTTTTCTATTTTTTCAATGTAGCAAGAGCAATATTAAAGACTTTAAAGGAGTTTTGAAAGGTTTTAAAGGAATTTTTAAAGACTAGTAAAGCTTTGTAAAATAATATGAAAGAATGAAAAAAAGTGAAGAAAATTCTATTTGAAGAGTCATTTAGGGCCAACATCGTAGCTTGTAAGATTACCAAATCTGTCTCCGATAACTGCTGTCCAACATGTTGTATTGTAGCATCAACATGTGCCACAGAAAACTGAAATAGTCTAGATTTGTTTCTCTGCATTGTTCTGTGAATTACACGTGAATTGGTGAATTGAACTAAATCTCAGGTAGACGTTTGGTTTAGCGTTGAGACCTTCATGACAAGGTCTTCCTTTTGTGCACACTTGTTTACATGAAACATACTTGGTTGAATAAATCTGACTGTAACACCTCTGTTGGGTCCTTGTATGATATTAGAGTGAATACAACAAGTTCTTTGGTCTACCGTGATTCATTTAAGGTTTAGCATGATTTTATGAAAGTGGGATCGCATGGAATACATCATATTTCAGCCATTTAAATCACCTAAAGATGTTGCTACTAGTTTGGACAAAAGCCAAAAAAAATTGATTTTCACCTTGTCACATTTGTATGAGACAGATCTCTCAGCTAGTGATGCTAACTCATAAGCTAGCTGTTGAGAATAAGTATATTTTTGAACCTTTTTAGTTTTGTAAAGTACAGCTACTACTTGTGTTGTAGTTCCTTGAACTGATGTTGCTATGCTAACTTATCGTGAGGGAATATTTATATATATATATATATATATGCGCCTACTGGAACTTGTGGTTGATTGGCAACAGGCTTTTTAAAATGTAAACTTTGGAGCTGAATCATCAAGCACAATGCATATACAGTCTTCCTCCATGATGGTACTTTCTGGGTAGAAGAAGTAATAGTTTTTTGTTATCTTTAGCAGAAACAAACAGATCAGCAAACTGCTGATTCAAATTTTTGGTAACCAAACATAGTAAAAATGTCCTAATATATCAGTTGGCCACTGATGGCACTTAAGAGGAGGTCTCGCTCCGTTAATTGTTCAGCTGAATAATTTAAGTTGTTTACAAAGCATTAAATATTAACAAAAATCAGCATTTTTTTTAAATTAAAATATGCAGGTTTTTCTTTTTGGTGTCAAATGTTCATAGTAACATCTTTTTGTTTTTGTGAAATATATATATTTCTGTTTGGATTTTTTTTTTTTAGAAGACCAAGAAAAAATACCTAAGAACACTTTACAGCTACTGTAAGACAGTTAGCTGGCAACAGCTTATGTCTATAAAAGGAGCATGCCTGAGGGATTGAATCTTTTTGCAAGTTGAGAAAGGGTTCATGTGTTTTCTTTTATATCATTTGTGTTTTTTTGTTTTGAGTCAGATCTGTCGATCTCCACTCTGGAGGTTACACAATACTATAAAAACACTCAAAAGGGAAGAAAATCTCATTGGAAGCTGAGGACTTGGCTAAAACCGTTGCTAAATAGCTGCTATCATTGGGTTATAAACAAAGGTAGTGCTGGAGAGGGAAATCAAAGAATGACCTAAGAAGGACATCTGAGAGCCATTGTGTTTTGAAGGTAGTGTTCTGAACTGCATCCAGAAATACAAGCAAAATTGAACCCAGGGAGCTAAACCATATTTTATTAGATCAAAAACCAGATGGTGGCATTAAATAAAATGAGTGGGCATATTTTTTCACTTATATAAAAAAGTGAAGAGTGATTATGGATATGACTCATAAAATATCCATAATCACTCTTCACTCACAATTTGAGCAAATTACGCCACCATTCAGGTTAAGAGTATTAATTCTGAAATTGAACAAAAGTATCTAAACGTTTTCATATCATCACCTTTATAAAAATAAAAAATAAAAAATTGGCCTAAGTCATGCTTTGCTAAAAGTGTTTTTTTGTTTGTTTTTGTTTTATTTTTTTTTATTTTTTTTTTTTGCTTATTTCATTTTTTTGGAAAAAAAAAAGTGATTTTTTTTTTTTGTGCTAAAATCACATTTGCCAACTAAAAAAATACCTAGGCCATTAGTTTAAAAAGGTGATAATATTTTATCACATAACCACCAACATAAAACCATAAATAATTGTGAGAAGGTTATAAAAATGATAAGATTTTTCCCCAGATTTTCCAACAAATAAATCTAAATCGCAGGCAAAGGAGCATTAATCAGAAGAAATCTATAAACATCAAAGTTTCCAGATTTTTACAGACAAAGCAAATGAGTGATAATGGAACTTCTTCATACACATGCAAAAAGTGCTCTATATGAAAACTGAAAAAATGTATAAAATATTTATTTTATTTTATCTTTCCATAAATATGGTAAAACTGACAGGTTGGTATCCAACCTAGAAACATAAAACACATAGTCTGAAGATATCAAACATTAAATTACTTATAAAAGTAATTGATTTCCTTCTTTTGAAAATATTCTGTGCAAATATTGCATGAAAACATACAAAAGAACTGCTAAACTATGAGTTCTTATTTACAAGGCACCAGCTTTATGCCTCCTTTCCAATTGTTTGGCAAAAATTGAGCTAGTATTAAATGACAAAATATCCTTCAAATTAAAAAACGGTTTCTGTAATCAGGTTTGAATTTCACTCAAGTTAAATGTACAGTTGAGCAACAATAAATTCTGCTAATCTATGTCTATGAAATAACTGTTACGGTGATGTAAACAGAACAGAAATTGGGGTAAATATTCACAGGAAACTTTCAAATGTTTATCTTTAAGCTTATTTTAGTTTCTAAACTTAAAGTGTGTCTCCATCCTGACCACCCCTAGTGGTCATGGCAGCACACTGCTGCCGGCCGCCAGCAGGGGGCACTGCGCGGAACATGACGTAAGAATCCGTTGCTAACGTGGGTGTTTACAAGGTCCGGCGTCTCAAGCGGGAGGGGCGGGGTTAACTCGCTCCTGCTTGGTGGGAGGTTTACCAAAACTGAGCGCTTACAGGTGTCCGGTCCTTTGCACCTCGACTCGGTCGAGCCCCACACCGGGATCCCCGTTCCCTCTGGTCGGTGACGCCGCTGTGTGACAGCTGCTTGTTTAGGATCAGGGGGATTTCGCCTCTTGTCCCTCTGAAGACTCAGGTAAAGTGTTGAGTTCCGAGTTTCAGCTTCGCATAAACGGTTAAGACAGCATTGTGGATCATAGTTATTAACATGTGGATTCGTGTTTGTCCTCCCGCTGCAAACCACCGGGCTTTCCCCACGCACCGTGACGGGACTGCTGTTTTCCTGGTGGCACGGAATGTGAAACGGTGAGAGCAAGTGTTCATTCACAAATGTTTCACGCAAAACGTCACGCAATCCAGACATCAGTTAAAAACACGTTAACGTCTCTTGTCAGTAAACACTGAGCATGTGTGAGGTAACCGTCACTTTTTATTTATAAAAAGTGATCACTTCTTATTTAACATGTAATGACTAGATATTTTTAACTACATTTGTTTTGGCAGCAGCACACCTGAATCTGAAGAAGATAGTTTAATTGCTAATTAAAAGTATGAAATATGCTGACTGTGATAAAAAAAACAAGCAAATCCCTGGACTATTAAAGTCCATGACACGTTGCAGTCTCCTTAAAAGTGCTGATTGTCACGTCCATTCGCCTTTATCAGCTGCTTTTTTCTCTAAGGTTTCTTAACTCTCTTCTTTTTATAACTGCTGAGAAAGCACTTAACCTTGGCTTCATTGATACACTCACACACTGTCACCTGATTTAAATAAAAATCTTTGCTGGGCACATGCAGCCAGTTCGGAAATGGGAAGTTGTCACAGCTTGGGTTTCCTTTTTGAAGTTGACTAAGAATAGAAATGTAAATGGATCAGAGAAGGGAAGGTTCTTCATTTTGAAGGCCAGACGTTTTTAGAAAATCAGTCTAACTCGCTTTGGGTGTGCTCGATCGCAGTGTGACCATTTCTTTTCTGTTATTCTTACAAACAAATTTGAATGATTACAAAATGCAGTTTTCAAATAATAATCTCAGTTATTAAACAAAAACAACTGTCCCTATGTGAGAAAGTAACCACCCTTTAAATATAGGACCTGTGTGGCAACAGGAAGTAGACTTAAAGGCCAATTTCATGCCCCAGTCACACTGGAAAAGTTTAGGAAGCAATTTTAATGGCTTTGGGACCCAAGTGACTTTAAATAGTCTGTTTATGCTCAAAAAATGGCCCTTTGTGATGGTATTAAACAATTCTCGAAGAAGAGTGGGTGAAAATTACATCACTGTTTTGTAGAAAACTCTTTACCAGTTAAGCCTAACAAGAAGGTCAGTTGATAGTTTTTTTCTTCCCAAAACTAATAAAATCGTCATTTTAATATATATTTTATTTAATTTCTTTGTCATTTCTGTTTAAAATAAAAAAATTGAAACATTAGTGTGACAAAACCAGAAGAAGAGCGGGCAAATTTGTCTTCTAGCACTGTACTCTGGAAAGTATCTTTACTATCCTCTTTCAAAGAGTCTGAAGTTTCAGGCCGATTGTTTGTTTCTCAGTCAAAAACAGTTTCACCAGGTCAACGAGGTTGAATCATGATAGAGAATGTGGAGAATCGAGGAGATAAAACTGGGCCAAAGTCCGTGAGACTTGAAATGTTCCCTGGGTTGGTGGCAGCATGTGTAGTCTTGCCTCTTTGCACAGACCACTGGTAGCTGCTAACGGTTAGCATTTGTAAAGTCAGCTCCTTGGATGCTAGGTTACAGATAGACTTATGCAAAGACTTTACTCTGCCAGCTTCCAAAGTTCAATAAATGTACCAATGAGTCCACATGTGAGCAGGACAGACATTTGTCCTGAGGATTCACATAAATAATAAACGTAATCTCTTCTGCTTGCCTGTGCTCTCTGCTATGATATCAGTTAAAAAATTCATAGCTGGAGATAACTGTTTGACTTCTTGGCTGTACCATAAACAAGACACATGTTTGTTCCATCCAGCTAATCAGGAGAATGTCTCGTCCTCAGTTCATGTCTCACTTGATTAGTTTCTAGATGTTTTGTACAACCTTGAACTGGTAATTATAGATTGTGAAGTACTGTGCAGAGTTAATGTGCAAAATGTTTCTTATGGAGATTCCCTGTGAGGGAGAGGAATGTTTGCTGGGCTAGATGGTGGAAAGGATATCATTTTTTAATTTTTTACAGTTTGCATCAAGGCTTGGCACAGATTTAGGTCTAGACTTTGACTGGGCCATTCAAACCCATAAATGCCTAGATCTAAACCATTCTATTGGTCCTCTGGTTGGATATTGTATGTTATTAAAGCATACTATTGTATAATATGGTAAAAATGTCTTGTTATGGGTGAAATCATCTGACATTTGAAATAGTACTTTTTAAAAATAATATTAAGGAATTACTGACTTAAAACAAGCTCCTATATCTTGCTGAAAAGTTTCCTGTATGTTAGTTTTTGTCTTATTTCAAGAGCACTCTCACGTTTTCAGTAGGAACTAAACCAAAAACACTTGGTAAAATTTTCTGTTTTTGTAGTGCATCAGTCTATATCGATGATTATTGATTAGGTTTTTGTTTTAAATACCTGAAATTCTGCCAAAGTAGTGACATGACTTTTCCTCTGTTATTCACAATTTCCTCTTGAGCTGTTGTACTTCACTCCATGCCGTTGGTTTTTATTTTTAAGCAGCTTTGTGACAAAACCTTAAACTGCTGCTGCTGTGTCAGTTACTCAGCAGGTTGTTGCTAGGTAACCAAAGAGTGAGTGAGTGAGTGAGTTGCTAGGTAACCAGAGAAAGAGTAAGTTAGTTGATGCCATCTGCGTTGCTTAGCTGGCTGTGAGGCTGAGCAGCTAAAGCCTTTCCTCTGCCTACATCCCCCAGAATACTGTGCGATTCTGGATCAGAGTTTAGTGAAATTACTGAATAATCTATTATTGATCATTTGTCTATTGCAATATATATTGTTGTTGATTTATTGCCTAGCTGTACCGTGTTAGTTTTTCTCTACATTTCTACGAAGCACTGTAGCTTTTCTGACTCTCTTGGTGAATTTAATAAGAGCTAACGTCATAAAATGAGGTTTTAGAATTATCTCTGCCCTGATATAAACAAGCAGATGTAGCAAAGTTAAGACAAAGATGCTTAAACTATTTTTGGACTATGAAACCCCAAAGTTTCACTTTAATTTTTCGAAAGCAAAGCCAGACTCATCCCTCATTGTTCTAGCAGGAATTGACCCTTTTTAAAGACGTTTACGATGGAGTATTAGGGCCACGCTAATAATATAGAAATAATAAAACTACGAGAATAAAGTCATAAAATTACGAGAATAAAGTCGTACAAGAATGAAGTCGTAGTATTAGAAGAATAGACATAATATTCTGACTTTATTCTCCTGATATTTTGAATTTATTCTTGTAGTATTGACTTTATCCTTGAACAAATTTATTCTTGTATTTTTATTTTTTGATTGGTTTTCTTAATATAGCCGTAATACTTCATTGTTGATTGGTGCTCTCTGAAAACAAAAAGATACAAAATGTTGTCTTTTCTGCATATAGTCAGAGTTAAACTTCTGGTAATGCTGCTCTGCAAATTAAAACAGAAAATATGCCATTTTGTAAGGTTATTCCTTGGCAGTGAATTATGTCATTCTTGCTTTTTTAACATGAAAGATGTTGCGGGTGACCGTGTTTCTGGTCCTGGTTTTTCCAAGCTGGGCCAATGCAACACAGGAAGGCTGTAATTATGGTTGAGCAGCCGGGAATTCCCAAATTCAGACTGAAAGTGGAATGAAGCATACATCTATAGGACCAGCTAGGTAATAAAAAACATCGCAGTTTGATGTGATGTAGGTCTGCTGGAGATCGTCCTTTTAACTCCTTGAATGTTTTGCTAAACATGCATTTCGATTGGATGTTTTACTTTGGGTAAGATGATTTGCACTTCGTGCACTTCTAAAAAGGAAAAGAAGAATTTTTAATTTCATTGCGAGAAAGATTCGTTCACTTGTTTCTTAATATCCATCTTGGAAATTGATGTAATTGCTGCACCTTCAGGTTAGTTCCTGGTCAATGGACCAGACATTTTCCAGGAAAAGAGGCTCGTACTGCTGCTGCTGCTGCTGCTCTTTAGGGGTGTGACTTAAAGGACTGATTCACTAAATGCTGGCTGCAGAAAGCAAAGCATGCCAAATATAATCCAATTAGATTGAATAAAATGCATGTAGATACATACTGACCTTTTTAAATCCTGTTTAAATATCATTATGTTGAGAGAAATTCTCCTTTCTGGGATCTTGAATGTCAAACGTCTCGTCTTTAATGCTTTAAATGTGGCATCTTTTCATTTATTTTTGGATAAATAAGGAAATAAGTGACTACATGTCTCCTCTGACCTTTAATTCAGTTTCATTCATTTAAAATCAAGAGACTGGAAAAGTCTGAGATTTGAGATATATTGTATAAATAGTATATCCTTCCTTTCCTCCTTCTCCCTCTCTCCTTTCTTGTCGTATTCTTCCCTCCATCCCTCCTCTTCATTTTGTTTCTTGTCTTTCCTTTTTCTTGTCAGTCTGTCCTTATTTCCCTCTTTCTGTATTTCTTCTCTTTATATCCTTCATGTTTCCTTTTTACTTCCCTTGTATCCTTTCTTGTTTTCCTCAGGTCCTTTCTTCCATCCTTCATTTTTGCCCTTCCTTCTTTCCTTTATTTCTTTCCTACCTTCTTTCCTTCCTCCATTCCTTTCCTTCTTTCCTTTTGTCTTCCTTTTCTTTCTGTTCTTCCTTCCTTTTTTCCATCTTTGCTTCTTTCCTTCCTTCCTTCCTAACATTCATTCCTTCATTTTCTTCCTTCCCTTCTTTCCTTCCTCCCTTCCTTTCTTTCCCCTAACCTTTTTATTTCTTTCTTTGTCTTCCCTTCCTGACTTTATTTTTTCCATTCCTCCCTGGTATCCCTCCTGTACTTATTTCTCTCCTTTCTCGTCTCCTGGCTTCCTCCGATGTTTAATATTTTTTCTGCTTGCTGAAAGCTAAATGAAGCCGCCCGGTTCTGGTCATTGTCTCCGGTTCCTGTTGTCTCGGTCGGCCTGAGCAGATAGCGTCTATGACTCAATCTCGCTGAGTGAACTGATAAGCTTGTTGGAAGGATTCTTATCTCGCGCCGTTGTTGGATCACTTGAACGCGGCGCTGAGCCGATTCATCCCAATAAAGCTGCAGCTGTAAAGCGCCGGTGAGTGAGAGCATCTTGGCGATTACAGACGAGAGGCGGAGTTTAATTTCCGTCCTCTGATGGGATGTTGTGCAGCAATTGTTGAATAATTCAGATTTTCACTCACTTCCTGTTGGTTTGATGACAATATTTGATCAGTATTTAAGTAGATGTTTTTACCAAATACTTTTTTTACTCTTACTTGAGTAATTTTTGCTACTTTTTCCCTTTACTTGTTGAAGTAGTGCTACTCTTATTTGAGACTCAACCCCATTCACATAAACACCAGTAAACAACTTCATAGAACTTTTTATATTTTGTGTTTAAATCATATTTTTACATTGGTTAGACTGAACACAGTAGCATTTATTTATTTGTCCTTTCAACAAAACTGGATGGTAGTAGCTCATAATCTCAGATTACCACACATGTTTTATTTTCATGTTTAGATGGAGATACTTGATTCATATCATAATTTATACAAACTTTGCTAATAAAGAATGCTTGTTGGGCTTGTTGGGCTGCAACTAATGACTATTTTTGTAATCAATTATTATATCGATTATTCCGACGATTAATTGGATTTTAAAAATTGGCACTGGAGATTTTTTTGTTTAACCACTTTAGCTTTTACTGCACAATATTAAAAAAGCTTTAGATGTGCAAATAAGCAAATAATTCAATTACTTTTTATGAATAAGAAAATAAACATTTTATCACCTGGAAAGCAATTAAATGGTTTTTCTTTTTTATCAGGGTCTGTATACATCAGACCCTGATAAATTCATTGATTGAATGAATTGAAATTCATTCAATCAATGAATTTAACAATTCATTGATTGTTAAATTAGTTGATTATTTCAATAGTCGATTAATCTGATTAATCATGATCAATCATGATCAGTTCGATTAATCGTTTCTACCGTAAATGCTTGTATTGATCCATTTTATTGTAAATTAGAAAATAATGACCTTTTAACTTTCCAAAGGTTACAAATGCACAGCAGATTTCTGATTGCTCCTGATAAGATATGCCTCCCATCTGCTGAACGTGAGAAGGGAGTGTCTGTAACTAATCTGAGTTCATCTGCAGCTCTGAATGTGACCTTCGCTTTGGGTAAAAGGGAAGAAATGCTGGAAAGACTCGTCTAATGTGAGGTATGATTGGATGACAGCGTTGTCGAGGTTGGGGGTTGATTTGGGAGCTTTGGCCCAGTTAGAGGCACTGAAATAAGGCTCTAATTTCTCCTGCATGTGGGCTGACCCGCAGCCTTTTGGAAGCTGGGCGGTGGGGGATAAATGGTCTTTTACTGGGAAGTGAAGCCAGAAGACTTCATAGTGGGATTTAGCAGCAAAACAAATCAGTCCTAACTATTAGTGTTGAATTCACAGCTTGAGAACGGAACTAACAACTATAAATGCATTGACATTTTTCTTTAAGGCTGCAGCTCTGTGTGCGAGAGCCGTCTAGTATTATTTTGTGTTGGGATTTAATTGAATATACAGTTGGAATAACGCTCACAAAGTCTCCAGGGACGAGCAGGAAATGCTGGCCTGCATATTTCTGTTCCTCAAAATTAGATCATACGGGTTATTTGTTTGACACTGTCAGAAACACGCTTCCGTATAATTATGTTTTGACCAGCTGAAGGCTCATGTCCGCTGCTGTGGAAATTAGATTACCTTAATGAGGTTCATAAGGTTACCCATCGTTGCCCATTTCCACAAGTTTACAGAAACTAAAGAGTAAAAATGTCTTTCTCAGCCAAATACCTCGTATATCTAACAAATTAGAATTGATTTATCTGCTGAACATGCTTGTTTAATAAATCTTTAACCAGGGCGCTATGTATATTTTCTTGGAAAATACGAGGTTTCAAAACTCTTGGGGTAAGCGTTGCGTGGCACAGATGACTTCTGCCTTTTGTGCGCAGCAGAAAAAAGTGAAGACATAAGCAACCGCATAAGCTAAGGAGAGTCCAGAGATCACATGCTGTCTGTCTCGTGTGGAATTAATCATTCTGCTGACCAAGCTCTGTCCTGCAGGCCGGGACGCGTCATAAACGTCTACGCACACTTCTCACAGAGAGAGACGCCCAACAGGAAGAAGACACAATCTCAGAGTACCAATGTAGCCCAGCACCTGGCAAACATTTCTCTTTGGCTATCAGCGATTTGTCCTGTTGTCAGCCTAATTAAAGTTTCATTAGATGATTTATCACCTAATTTACTTTAGCAAGATATTTGGGACTGAAAGTCGCATTAGCAAAAAAAAAAGCTCCCTGAAAGGTGTGCAATTATTATTATTTTTTAACCAAAGAAGAAAATAAAACATAAAAATTGCAATTATAAACCCTGACATTTGTTTTAGTTTTAGATTGGCACTAGCAGTCTCTTTGATTTCCTTCTTCTTGCTTCAAATGAGAAGAAAATCCTTTTCAACTAAATCTGTGATGGTAATACTCATAGATGTTCATACAAACAGTTTCAGTCAAATCAAATCAAGATTTTTAAATATAATTTATATTGTGAGATGATTCTGGAGCTAAAGCATATTGACATTTAAATATGTTTTTTACGGTTAAGACATTAATTAATTACAGGGAAAAAATGAAGGCATTTAATTAGTGGAACGCTACAAACTGATATGTAATCTGAACTTGTGATTAAATGAGAAAATTTGAGATGTCCAGTTGACAGCTTTTACTTCTGAGGTAGAGAGCAAGCAAGGCTGGATATAATTAACATTTAATAAATTAAATTAATTTGTTAGCCATGATAAATTTTCTGCTGTTAGTTATGGCTGAATCACGGTTCACAGAGACTTGTATGTTAGCAAATAGACACATCATTGAGTTACAAGCATCTTATGTCACCCTGGTTTTGGCTGAACTTGGTGTAATGTTTCATTTGTAATGCAGCAACCAGCATCTGTTTTTATGTTGCTTTTTTATTTTAAGCTCATGTGACGGTGAGTAGTGTTCTGCTTCAACATTTTGAACCAACATTATCTTCCCCAAAGCTTTTTTTTTTTTTTCCAGTGTTTCTGGCTCACAAAGTTAAAAGCAGGTAGATCCATTTTTTTCTTAGATGAAAGAAAATTATTTTTTTCTTCTTTTTATAAGAAGATTTCTGACTCTGCTTCCTTCAGATGTTGCAAATGTCATGAAATTTAAAGGGAAAGGCCAGTGAAGTGGGTTTTGTTGCTCAGAGGCTCAAAGTATCTTGTGAGTAAATCAAATGTAGAAAGATGAAACTGAGATTGAAGGTGAGGCAAGCGAATTTAATCTAGTTGATTAAATTAGGTTGATGGCGTACGTTACCTGAAAGCTTGCAGACTGCGTCCTACACAAGTACCGGCACCCCTTTTTGAACCCATCTCCCACTTGTTTGCGTAAAGCTTCCTAGTTTCGTCTAGTTTAAAGCGCAGTGTGGGTTTTCAAGTCAATTTGCATGCTGGATTTTATTTTGGGGCATCATGACAAAGGGGACAGAAAACAAACACATCAAAATAATCTAATTTTTATTAGTAAAATAAATTTTGAATGTCTTGTATCTCTTTATATTACAGTTTTCCACTATTTTGTGTTGGTTTATAGCATAAAAGTTTGGTATAATACATTTTGTGGTAATTGTGTTGAGTCATCATGTATGAATACTTTCCAAAGCACTTATATACTCCCAGCCGTAAAGTGGCTAATAGGTGTATCACATTGTATTATAGGATGAAAGCTCAGTCAGTTATTACACAGTCTGGCATCATTTCGACAGCCTCCCACAGGTATCTCCTGTCTGAACAAAAGAATATTGCACTTATTGTTGAAGCTACAGCATGAAATCCTGTCTTCATAGCTGGTTAAGCAGCTAAACTTGCTCTTAGTACACCTATAACTTCTATGTTTTTTCCCTCTGTGTACGATCTGAAACTTCGTTGTTGTGGTTGAGCTGGCTGCTCCAGCCCTGCTACACATAATAAGCGGCTGCAGAATCGTGGCTTCGCTGCGTTTGTTATTACACTAAACCTTTCGGCAAAGCAAACCCGGGTCCCTGTCACTGTTCAAGGAATTTGCATCTGTGAAATATCTTAAGCTGTGCTGATCACAGCTGCTGGTGTGTCTGCATAATCTGCAGCGCATGAAAGCAATTAGATGAAGGAGAAGTCAGAAAAGTGAGCGGGCTCCCGCCGCGTGGCGGGAGACGAGACCCGAAAATCCTCAGAAGAAGCAGCCCACACTCTAATTAAAACTCGCTTCTTTGATTTTACGTCCACACAAACATGGTCACACGAAACAGAGAGCAGCAGATGTTTATTTCCTCCTACAGACATGCTTATGCGCGAACCACCTCATGTTGTGAGATAAATACGACTAACTACCCTCGGTCCCTTAACAATTGTTGTTTTATTTCATGTTTGCATAACTTTAACTAAGTTGGTGCAAACATTTGATCAACCTGTATACTTGGAGGGTGAATTTTTATGTTTTTGTCTCTTTTCAATTTTGAAAATTTGTGTCCCTTTAGCATTCTAGTGCCACTAACGTGCATTTGAATGCTCTGCGATTACAGTTTATGTACTGTTATCTACCATTACTTTAGTTGTTAAGCTGGTACTTTAAAGGGTTAAAGTACCCTTTAAGTTTTAATATATATAAATATATATATTGGATATCTATGTGCAGGCAGGTTAAAAAAGTTAATCACACTGATAAAAATTGAGAAAAATCCCATTGATACATATTTTATGTCAAACTTTAAAAGGACATTTTTGTATTTGAAAATAAATAAACCCTGTAAAGTTGGATTTAACATAGAATATTATATTGTATTTAAGCTGCATTGGTAGATTCTCAGTTTTTAGATTCTTGTAAAAAAACATTTTTTTAAAAATGCCACAAGAAAACAAATCAATGCTCAAGATTTTTTGATTCATGTAAATAAATATCTGAACAGTATAGGGAGCATTTGTGTTTAGCCCCCTTGATCTTTATACTCCTAAATAAAACCCAGTGCAACCAGTTCCCTTCCAGTGGTGGAGAAAGTACTCAAAAAATGTGTAAAAGTACAAATACACAGACAAAAATGTACTCAAGTAAAACTACCACATTAACATTTGTACTTAAGTAAAAGTAAACAAGTATTGGCTTTTAAAAATTCTTAAGTATTAAAAGTAAAAGTACTTGCTGAATAATTAATACAATATCATTAAGTGAACCGATCGTATTTAATTTTAAAACATTAGAAATGTGCCATTTTAATTAACAATGCCACAGATAAAGCATGTTTTTATTATGTTTACTCTGTAACATAGTTTAGACTTAGATATGTGATTCTATGCATCATAATTTCAGGGATTTCCTAACATAGCATGAACTTCCCTTTTTTTTTTTTTGCCACTAGTGGCTTTTATTTTGAAAGAAATCCAACAGAAAGGAGTTGGAAAGAAGGTGGGTGGGGGAGGACATGCAACCGAGGAGCCAGTAGCAGAGTTGTATTCAAGACCACCTACCCAAGACCAAGTCAAGACCAGCACCCCGCGCTACGTGACACAAAAAATTTAAGTTTTACCTATCAAAATTGCTTCTCAAATTGATCTGAAAGATCCACATTCCCATAAAACACCTAGATATTAAATACTTAGAGCTGAAATAAATTTAATCAGTAAAGATCCGTCCAGAAGAATCGGATCGTTCCTGAATGTCATATCAATGCAGACTTTGGTCACAGCGTTGTCCCATACTTACGACACCTCAGTCAACACCTCCACACAATAATTCAGCGCATGAATGACAACTTTTTTCATCGCAGATGCAACATGTGTCTCAGTACAGCTAGCTTTGCTAGCATCATGTCCACAGATCTAACCTTTCTTTAAGCTTTCCTTCCAAGTTACGCTAAAAGGTGGACAAAGTCCCACCGTCTGTGAAAGCGAAGCGCTGCTGGTTTTACATGTCGCCATATCTATGATTTATGCGATTAGACAGACATCTTCTCCCGCTCAAAGGAAACCACTGCGCATGTCTGGAGCTCCACGTGCGAGTAAAGGTGGAGGCGATGGGTGACAACAGACACTAAGTCACGTTATTGCTTGGATTTTACGGCGCCACCTTAAGACCCTGAACTTCACATTTTAACAGACAAAAAAAGAGCAACGCGGCTTGGATGTAAGGAGTATCGCGACGGTTTTGTAGAAATGTAGTGAAGTAGAAAGTACAGATACTTACTGTAAAATGTAGTGGAGTAAAAGTAGAAGGTATCCATTATTAAATCTACTTAAGTAAAGTACAGATACACGAAAGTTGTACTTAAGTACAGTAACGAAGTACTTGTACTTCGTTACTTCCCACCACTGTTCCCTTCAGTAGCCACCTAATTAGTAAATGGAGTTCACCTGTGTGTAATTTAATCTCAGTAAAAATCCAGCTGTTCTGTGATGGTCTGAGGTTTGGTAGAGAATATTCAAGAACAAACTGAAGCATGAAGAGCAAGAAGCACAACAGACGGGGCATGGAAACAACATCGTCTGGTTATAATGTGAAAAAAATTAGAAGAAGGTTCAGGCTTGTGTATTTCTTTTCTGCTACTTCATAAGGCCCAACTCCAGTGAAATAACTGACTTTAGAAATTACCTGTTACATTCCACACATAAATCAGTCTAACCCAATCACATTTTCCTAAATAGACATGACTGGAGCTGTCTTTGTCCACAGAAGGAGCAGGCCCCATGCCATAAATTAGGCTGCTCCGTGTCTCCATAGTTGGCAAAAAAAAATTGGTTAAATGTATGTTTGTTTTGATTATTCTTTATTGCACCAATACTCCTTGGCAATAAATTCTTTACCATTGGGAAAATTTTTATTTCCCCTTAAATGGGGCCACATTTGTGTTTTGTGGGTTGAGCAGCAGAGCCGAGTATGTGGGTTGCACCCATGAAAAACTTGCCAGTTCTTATCTGCCAAAACCAAGCAGCTCATTCTGTTATTGCGTCTTGTTTGGTGCTTTTTTTATTGGATTGGACAATTGCAGTGTGAAGAAACAAGGCATGTTGGCAGTTTAGCAGTACATTAATTTAACAAACATGTGCCGTAAGCTACTGTTATACCTTTGTGCACATTCGCTCTAGGGACGTAGCATTCTCTGCAGACTTATTTTAAACTGCTCATGTCACAGTAGTAGTGTGGCAAACTTGATATTTAACAGAAGAATCTATGAAGTGCATTTCTGATATAAAGAAGGATAGAAGTGTCAGAGACATCTTATGATTGAAATGTTTTTTGAAAGAGGCGTCTACCAGACCCTGTACTGTCAGGGTGAGCATTGTCATCTTGGAGGATGGACTCTGGTTGCTAAGAGTGTTTTCACACCTGACAGTCTGGTAGACTCGGTTCAATTGGGGACCAAAATGGCAACATTTATTACACCTTCAGCCGGTGCAGTTCACACTGCAGTGTCAAATGAACCAAACTCTTTCAAATACCTGTTCCCCTCCTCACCTCTGATGGAGCTGCACTGAGAACTATTCAACGAAACAACATGAAAAGCTCAGAAGAAGACATGAGCTCAACTTCCTCCTTTTCAAAATAAAAAAAAAAAGGAGTAGCGTCAGATTTTAGCAGCGGTAGGGTTTCTCGACCACAATCCATTTCTTCTGCTAGCGCTGAAATGGATTATTACAACCTAAGCAACCTAAGAGTTTGCTTAGGTTGCTTAGGTTGTAATAATCCATCCATAATATTTTGTTGTATTTACCCAGAATGCTCTGCGTGGTAATCTACTTCCTGCTTTTGGAGTGGTCTCTGGTCCACTTGGTATTCACATATGCATCTGAACTGCACCGTAGTTCACTTCAACCAAATGGAGACCGAGGATTTTAGGCGACCAGAGTTTGCTTTGTTCAATAGCGCATTCACTCTTCCCCAAGCGAACTGGACTTTCTAGGCAAATGAATAAAGCAGATTAAACAGGACTGGTGTGAATTCGCCCTAACAGTGTAGATTGGCTCTTTTTGCAAATTCTAATCTTGATATTTATGCATTGTAATTGCTTCTAATTAGTCCCCTCCCCATGTCATTTCACTACCTCCCCCAAAAGCTGTTTGATGCTGGAAGGGGGCATTTGTGAAGTTTCTCAGCCGGCTCAACCCTCAAAAACACTTTCCCTATACATGTGGCACCATTTAATGGAAACTCGGCTGCCAAAAAGGAGAGAGTGTGGGCAAATTGTTGGTGGTGCTGCCAAACATAATGCCCTGGCTGTCCTGATATCCCACAATCCTACTCTGAGCCACACAGGGGAGTGTGATAGGCTGCTGAGGAGGGGAACTGCAGCACAGTTAGCGGCGCTGTCAGGAAACAGAAGCCCACTCTGAATGAATGCAGCTCCCAGAAACAGCTGAACAGGACGCTCCGTCTGGTAACCAACCTCTCTCTTATTATATTACCTGTTTTTTCTTTCCAAACTCCCTGTTTTTGCTTTTAAGAGACGTTCCCTGTTCGTTGTGTCCTTTTAAAATATGTCCTGTTTCTGGTCACGGCCGCCGCCGCCGCGGACGATGATGACACATGATATGATATGGAGGGTTTTCACTGTATTCAGGCGGAAAAAAAGTCGAGCTGTCGCGGCTCTTCTGCTCAGAAAACCCGGGCTGTTGATGTCCATACGCCACCGTTTGGCTGTGTGTGCCAAACAGAGGGGTGACACGGTGCTTTTTGGCTGCTCACAGCGCCTAATATTTTGTTGAAGAAAGTCCGAGGCTGGCTCGGTGAAGTAAGCTAACGTGTTCAAGTTTCGAGACAGACAGTGGGGGGCAAAACGCCGCTTTTCCCGCACCTTTAACCGCGGATTTACGTGTAAATACGGAAGGCAGCTGAGTCGCAATGAGAGGATGTTGGATTTAGGCACAGTTGGGGCGATGAAAGTGGTGTATTAGGGCCGGTTGGAGCGACGTACTGGGCTGTTTTTGATCTGCAGTGCGGTAGGCGTGGCCACGGCGGCAGGATGACACGGTCTGGATCCTCTTTTAGCATCCCTCCATCCCTGAAGGCTCGGCCTCTGCCTGCACAGTTTAATTAAAATGCACGGTAACATGCTGTTGCAGTAGCAGTCTAAGGGGAGAGGAAATATTGTGGGGCTTGTTTGGAGAGGTTTAATGGTTAATTCAGTCAGGTTGCGCCGTGCAGACAGGCAACTCGGGTCAAAAATAACTTCATTAATCTCAAAGGGAAGTTGAATGTTGTTGTAATCCATATTATCTAAGGTTGTTGTAGATGCAGTTGGCTGTGGGCAGGAAAGATCTCCTGTAGTGGTTTGTGTCTCAGCGGCTCTAGAGAAGCCTCTGGCTGAAGGAAGACATTCTGTTGTAAAAAAGATGATAGGACAAGTGTGTAATCACTACAACAGATTTATAGAAGATCTGCAGCATCTGTTAGAAAGATGGAGATTTAAGAAGATGCATTGTAACAGTCCAGAGGTTCTGGTTCCTATAAAGAAACACCCTAATCCGTCTTTTTCACTATTAAAACACAAATATGTGACATGCAATATAAATTTACTCCCTTTTGTATTGATATTTTTACAGTAATAATAGCTAACATACCTAGTTAATCCATTGATTACTAGCAATGGATTAATTAGGTATGTTGGTAAAATTTGGTGAAGGTAAACATTTTGTTCAAAGAGAAGTTTACCGACGCACACAGCTGAAATAATATGTGCTCCTCAATTTGTATTTAAATTTATGAGAAGCTTTGACCAATCCCTTGCATTTTTAGATATTCAGCAAATGACCACTGAGAAATGTCCTTTTTAGTGGTCAGAATAGATTAGGTAATTAACTCCTAATATTCAGCCTAAAGGTCACGTGGGTCAATTTAGATTTTAAAGTGACCAACATGACCATGAAAATCAGAGACATTTGATACTCTGCCCTGAAAACAAAAAGAGCTTCAGCTCACATTGTTTTCCATATTTTAGTTAAATCTTGATATTGACCTCTAAAGGTAATCAAATATAAATCCACTCTTTTCTTTTGCTCGTTTTGTTCTTCTGTTCTGGGTGTTTTGAGTCATTTAAGTTGAACTTGCTTTTGTTGACCTTTCTGTCTGTCCACGTGAAAATCTTAAAATACTTTTAAAACTTGAAACTCAAAACCAAACCAAATGAGGCCTGAGGTGCTTCAGGTGCAGGTGACCTCCTGGATGAGTTGTAGATGAACTCTTGGGGTAACTTTGGTTGGCCAGCCGCGCCGTGTTGGTTCGCTCAAAGCTTTAGAAATTGCTAATCGGTCATCAGTCATCGTTCCAGACTGATGACGTCAGTGAATTGGTTCACATCTGTTCTTTTTTTTTTAGATTTTGCTTTTTCAGATCTGGTAATTATTTTAAGAGAATGTGGTTTATATTTCCTCACATGGAGCTGGGTTGGTTTGCAGAGCGTTTCTCCTTAGCAAATCTTTATGTAAAAGCTGCATTTTGTACTTTTTATTGCTAAACAAACAAACAAACAAAAAAACGGTAGAAAGCTGATGCGAATACTTTTCACAGCCCCACAACTGGATAATACAAAGGATTATTAGGGCTAACCCCTAACCCTATGCTAAAAACAAAATGAAAAAACTAAATTACAAGGATAAACGAGAACAAAATCATTTTATGAGAATAGAGTTGTATGGGGCTGCACAGTGGCACAGTTGGTAGAGCTGTTGCCTTGCAGCGATTCCCGGCCCCGGTCTTTCTGCATGTTCAGTTTGCATGTTCTCCCTGTGCATGCGTGGGTTTCCTCCCACAGTCCAAAAACATGACTGTCAGGTTAACTGGCCTAGGTGTGAGTGTGTGTGTGTGTGCATGGTTGTCTGTCTCTGTGTTGCCCTGCGACAGACTGGCGACCTGTCCAGGGTGAACCCCGCCTCTCGCCCGGATCGTTAGCTGGAGAGGCACCAGCAACCCTCCCGACCCCACCAAGGGACAACGGTGTAAAGAAGATGGATGGATGGATGGATGGATGGATGGAGTTGTACGAGGAGAAAGTTGAAATAATATGTGAATAAAGTCGTAATATGACTTTAGACTAATAATACTATGACTATTCTTCAGTCTTGTAATTTAATTACTTTATTTTCATAATTTTATGACTTTATTCTGTTAATTTTTTTTCGTAGCAGATTTCTTGTTATTTTCTGTTTCCCTTATGAGCTAAACTTTCGCTGAAATGCTTTTTATTCTTAATAACAGCTGACGGTGTTAGCGGTGAGGTCACAGCTGATTTGTGGATTACTCATAGTTAATCTTATGAAATGTGTAAAGCCTTCTGGCGTCTCTCAACTCCTCTGTAAGAAGTTACTGGCTTCTCATCAATGTTTAAATCCGTAGCTCTAATCTTGCGTAGAAACAGACATCAATTTTTTCGTTGTCTGAACATTCGAACAGCTGGACCGAATGGAGTCGACTGCTATCCTCCACATTCCCTCCGACACGCAGTCGGCTTGAATTGGCTCCCTGCTGAACCCCTGAACGCCTCGGTGCAAAAATCAGCAATGCTAAGAATGTAAACGCAGCAATGTGAGCTGACAGGATTTATGGCCTCCTCAGCAAAAACAGCGCTCTGCTTTGAGTCACCTTCATGTGACCAGACTGCCTTCCCTGAAAATGTGCTCTTAGAAGTGCCACTCCAAGTCTGTTTGGGCGCAGCCTCAAATTAACATGTCTGGATTCAGTTAGAGCAAAAATCTGGGGAATAAATACCCACATAAGCTCTTTTTTCAACTTAATTAATTGAGGAGACTGTTAGTTTTTGGTGTTTACACACAGCAGCTTTGTCTGGCTGACCGGATTGAACCTGTTGCCAAGTTTAGCTACTTTTCAGATTCTTGCTTGAAACTTGTAGCACAAACATCATCACCAGTGTTGCTCTTTATTTATTTTTTATTTTTTTAAGTGAGAATACTTTGCTCTCCTTCCATTGTATTCCTGCAGCTGTGGAGAAAAGCAGCTGCAGTGTTTTATGAGCTGCTTGCAAATGTGCAGCTTTGTCCGTGTAATGCATTAAAAGGCCGTGAACTGTGGGAAAGCAAACAAGACATTCTGTCTGTGCAACTCGCTGCACGGCCTTCATGCGTCTGGATGGATCTGAAATCTCATCAGACTTGCTCTCTTCAGTCTGGTTAGATGGTTGATTTTCCTCTGCAGAGCAGCGGCATCCAGTTTTGAGGGTTCACTGTTAATGGTTTGTTTTTCAGTCCCAGTTTCAGACTGGTTTTTACAGCCCGACAGCAGAAAATGAACTGAGCAGCAGCCGAATGAAGGTTTGACTGATTTATAAACCACCATCCATCTGACTCATTCTGCAGCTACTACCTACATGGCTGGATTTATACATTCTAGTTGCCAGTATTCTGCTAATATTGCAAGAAATGCAACATTCTTACAATTTTTAGACTAAAATCTTTCTAAAGCCTAAAAATTAAATGGCTTTTGCTTTGGTGACATTTTTCTTAACTCAATCTGGGAAGAAATGTGAAAGAAATTCAGATTATGACAATAAAAGTTTTGTGAACTGAATAAATTCTGAAATAATAGCTGCACAATAGTAGGAAAATATGCAACTGGGATATTGTTGGAAAATATTGCGATGATTTCTCGACTGTGATTAACCAGGATTATCGTCTCATCTTTTCTCTCTTCACGGCGTTCGTACTCCACCACAGAAACAGAATTTCAGCATTTAAGTCACTAAATTCAGCATCAGGTTTGGGAATAAAATGTCTTTTTTAACTGCTTTACTGGCATCCACACCATTTGTATTGTGTGGCCAATAAATGAATAAAAATTTGTTATTCTGGCATTTAGTGAAAAGAAGTAATCTCTGTAGTCCTAACTGATTTAAAACAGAAAATGTTTCTTTATTGTTTTCAACCTCTGCAAAAGTATGTAGGAAAACATTAGTATATTCAGATTCTGTTCTTATCCCATTTTCTAAAGTTTAATCCACCCGTTTATCCTTCTGACCAGCCGCTCATCCCTTCATTCATTCACCTAGACTCTGTTTTCGTTTTGCTGGTTCCTTGTTTGAAACCAGGTTACTGCAGGGATGACTTCCATAAATTCCCAGTGAACTTTTTTCTGACTGTGTGGAGAAATCCCTGCAGGTTTTTCTGCTGAGTCACTTTTCCCTTTGGTTAGCCGTGATTGAGTAATGAATTATCTCTGCTGGTTCCATTAACTTCCTGAAAACAGGCCTGAGTTGTTTAAATCTGAGTGTAAAGAGGCAGGACTGAGCCATGGTGATGCCTGGAGGTTATTTAAGGTTACACTGTAAGGTCTTAATGCTACATATTTTTCTCTTTTTTTTCATGGTCGTTCTTACTACTGAATGATGGGATTGCAATCAGACTTCCATGCACAGAAGTATTGTCACAAAATATAACAATAATAATAATAATAATAATAACTCTCTCTCACTTTCTACCTGGATGATAAAAGTCTTCATTTTGGTGGATTGATCTCAACCAGCCTGGTTTTTTTTTTTTTTTTTTATTCTTGAAGGATAATTTTGTTTACAGAGACTTAGTATCCATTTTATCCAGGTGTTTTGTTTATTAATTTTAATATTTCAAATGACTTCCAGTTGCAGTGTTAAACATTAATTAGAAATTTACATTTGTTAATCTTTGAGAGGGCGCACTTGCATTATTATGCCATTACCAATATTTTACTTGAAAATGTTCTTAAAACAACAACATTATTGTTTGTCGCAGTAACTTTTGGGATGATTTAAATTAGTTTTTAATTTATTAAGATTTTGTCATTTGGATCCATTTGGACCATTTAAAACAATCAGTTTTTACTTTTTATAGGTACATGTTTGAGTAAAATGAACTTTGTTCTTTTATCCTATGAACTACTGACAACATGTCTCTGAAATTCAAAGCAAAAATTTTGTTTTTATTTGCAGAACATGAGAAATGGTCAAAATAACAAAAAGATGCAGTGCTTTCAGACCTCAAGTAATGCAAAGAAAACAACTTCATATTCATTTAGAAACAACAATATTAATGTTTTAACTCAGGAAGAGTTCAGAAATCAATATTTGGTGGAAGAACCAGGAGGTTTTCAATGAGGTTCAGTGCTGTGGGCTCTTCATTTTTTTCAGAGCTGTATTTATATTTGTCAGTAATGCTAACAAATATTGCAAATTAACCTTGTTTCCAATAAGTGTTGCACTTATTTAAGGAAGAGTTTCGTAGCCCTTTGGCTGCTGAACAGTTGTCATATCTGAGCGTCCAGCGCAGCCTCGCGGTTTCCTGTTACAGCAGCCGTTTGGTGTGACAGCTGTCCATCCTGCAGCCATGCAGACGGTGTCTCAACATGGACTTCAGGCCTGCTCAGGACATGTCCCATTGTGTCAAAAAACGACAAGTATTCCTCCCCCGGCGGGACCGACCGGAGGGGGCTGGATTGGCAGAGACTGGCCCAGCTGTGACTTCGTTGCCGAATGGCGGCCAGCACAGATGGCAGCGCCCGCGTTCCTCACATGAACGCATGCGGGTCGACGCGCACGCGATGGGACGCTTTCCAGCAGTGTGCAGAACAATCGCAAGTGGAGCTTAAAATGGAGGTTTACATGCATGGACGGCACATTTAGTGTCAGTGACCAATTATGTAATGAAGCTTCATTCCGATCAGCCACCGCCACAGCGTTAGGAAGGACACGAAAGAGACGTCCAGCTAGCGGCGTGTCAGCGGCGCCAGTCACTGTGAATTTACTCCTCCTGTTAACGTGGATAATTCTCATCGGAGGAGTATTATCCGCTACCCGCCTTCCTCTGGTCCTAATCAACTTACAATTAGGCTACACCGACTCAGGAGAAGTCAGTTAATTAATGCCAAAAGTCTCCATGCAAGTTGTTAACGTTGGATTTAAGCTGCGGCAGCAGTGTGTGGGGGAAAAAATCAACTACAATCTTATTGCTTCCAAATGAGTGAATAATGCACCGGATTCGTTTAATCCAGTTTGGTCCTATGTAAACCTCTGGGACACAACAAGCGGTCAGCAGAAAAATCTTTAATTACATCTCCTTAAAGTGTTTACCGCTTTTATTTTGAAGGCCACATCTGTCTCTTCTCTGTTTGCGTTCTTGTAACACCAAAGGGGCTGATGCAGATAACGTTTTAATAGCCTGAACAATTTGGTGTATTTACCCAGAATACCTTGCGCTGCTTCTGTAGACTTGGTCCACTTGGCGTTCACATAATAAGACTGAGGTTTTTATGTGGACGAGAGTTTGTTTTTGGTCCACATCAGAGTTCAATTAGACAATCACGCCTCCCCAAACAAACCAAACTGTCCAGACAAACGGACCAGAGTTCAGTTAAAGCGAACCAAACAGGACTGCTTTAATTCACAAGCCGTTGAAATAGTTGTTCTTCTTTTACAAGTAGTTTCCTTTCCACAGTTATAGCTCCGAGTTATAAGAGCTATAATTAGAAATTACATCTAATTTCACATTAGATGTGAACTTTTCCTGTGTTCTTGAGAAGCTTAAGAGCAAAATGTTCAGTAAACTTGCATGTTAAATGATTTCTCAAGCAAGCATTTACTATGTTTACCTTTGTCTGTACTTGATATTAAACAATCGTCTGTAATCGAAGGCATTAAATGCGTTGTGAATGCAGCTTTTCAGGACACAATGTATGCGGCGGTCCCATGGCGAGGAGCAACACACAGGACTAGTGTTCATGCTGTTGTGTGGCCCTGTGAAGAGCGCCTGTCACCAGTGACTGAACGTATTCTTCCTCAATTTCTATGGTGCTAAGATGTTCCTCTCACCCCTCCCTTCTTCCCTCCATAGTTCCTGTTTCTTGCGGGCGTTAATGGATGCAAAGGTCGACTGTGCGGCCGTCCTCTGTCAGCTGGTTTCTACGTGACACGGCAAAGCAGAGGCTATGGTTGCTAATTTTGCCCGAGTTCACCTCAGTGCTGTCTTAAATTTTTATTTTTTTTATTTTTTTGAAAGTCAGGGTTGGAATGTGGATCTTTTGGCTCAGTGATTCCTTCGCATTGATTTGAGTCAGGCCTGCTGTCTGGATCCGGTAATCTTTATAGGGGTTTTATAGCATCGAAAGTTGAAAAGAGTCAGGTCAGCATGTTGCGTTCACTGACCCTTGGACATTAAAACTCATACTTCTGGCTTCCCTCGAGACTCGAGATTTATTGCTGCCTTCAGTCAACGTTTAATCGCTTTACTGTAGTCGAGTTCTTTGGCTTCTTGAGTCCAAACAAGCCTTGTTTTAATTAATTCCTGTGGGATTAAAGGAAGCAGCTCGTTAGGGAATATGTCTTCAAAAATAATCCCCCATTACAGAACATGAAGCGAGTAAGATGAACCAAATTAAGGTGTGGCATAATCAGATCATGGATTGAAGATGGTCAAAATTGGTAAGATGTAGTTGCTACTCCTGCATCATTTAAAAATAATCCAACCCTTCTGGGTTTTGTCGCGCACGTTGACGTTTTCGGGGATCACCTCGTTCCAAAGTGTTGTTGACGGCTGGAAGTCAGAGGTCCTCCCACCCCGAGGGTAAAAACACGTCCCTATAAATAGAGCTGTGGGAGAAACGGGCCAGCAGCAGAATGACTGGCATGTGTACTACCAACCTCAACATAGATGTGGAGTGTGAAGCAACACACCGGGGTACAGAAACGAACCCCTCCCTCGCCCCACCAGCTCACCGAGATCTGTCCCGGCTTCTCAAAAACCAGGAGTGAAGGTCTTCTCGCCACATCTGTACCTGTTGGCGTTTCAGAAAAGAAAAACGATGAAAGACGATACTTCAGATTCCTCTAGGTAAACATTCTGCACAGCAAGGTATCCAGTGTATGTAGCATGTTCTTTAATCTTCTCACACTGGAAATGGTGATGATACACAAAGACTAAGTCTATTGTAAACTAATTTTGTAATAAGTTCTAAAAATACTGCAAATGCTTTTTGTGTGGAACATGTCTGGCTTTAAAACGACCCAAAAATAGACGATGTTCTGGAAAAGGCTGGAGTTTTATTTTTGGGGTTTTCCTAAGAAAAAAGAGAAGAAGCTATTTAAAAATATTTGTATTTCCTGATTTTTATTCACTATTTAATTCTCAAAAAGTTATCTGTCCATTCATCCATCCATTTATTTATCCGTCCTTTCATATGTCCTTCTGTCCTCTTTTTCTCTTTATCTCTCTGTCTTCATAAATGATTGAAAGACAAGTCCATATTTTCATTTTATTTAATTTGCTCTGAAGTAATTCATTTGTACTCGTGAGTGAATTAGAGGAGAAGTACTTAATTACTGGTCACAAATCTAAATTGGTGAATGTTCCCTTAATGATCTCTGATCTCAGTGATCCGCACGTATTCACAAAAAGCTTCAAAATATCTGCTTTCATGCACTGTTTTGTGCTTAATCCAAATCAAATAAGGTTTGGCATCCATAATATGCTCAAATTGTCATCGTTTTCCAAACATACAGAGAGTTTTACATAGAGAAGAAATGGTTAAACTGGTATAATCAATCTTTCTAGTATTTAGGTAAATGCATCCATTTAGAGCCAACCTTGTTTACCTAAACAAATTAGTTTTTTTTCCATTTGCGATTCATAAACTTTCAAATCATTTTAGTTCAGTTTTGTAACATTTTAGATGCTATATAAACTGCTAGAGGATTAATAGATGGGGTAACATACTGGTTTCTAGCTTTTAAAAGTCTGACAGGAGACATTTGTCTGGTGTTAGCTTAGAAAGTGCTAGCTAACATCCTAATGCAGCTAATGGCATTCTATAAATTTCTGTTAGCATGCTAACTACTGCTAGATAGGACGCTATAGCTAACAGTATCTGCTTGCTAGGATACCATAGCAGTTAGCTAGGATAGCATGATTTACATTTTGGCTAATTTTATTAAATCAACAAATACTATCGTATAACTTAATTTGTAGCATGTTAGCTAATGATAGTTGACATAAAAAACATGACTGTATCATGAGCTGTGTTTAACATAGCAGATAGTGTTACTATGTTATTAGCGGTAATAGAAGGCTAATGCCTAAACTTAAGTTAAATGGGATGGGTAAAGTTTGCTATCGGTAGCAACATGCTAGTACTAGCATTATTACCAATATAGATTCAAGATTCCTAATTGAATTTAAAGCCTATAGCTTCTGTGTTTTGGCCCTATTTAAGCAAGAAAACCTTTGTGCAAACCAAATGGCAGGCATCATCAAAAACACACTTTAAAAATGTCTGTTTGATCTTTTTCTCTGCTGCCAGCCAATATTTAGGCATCCCTGCATTTGCATCAGAGGGAAGATCATCTGCGGAAAGGCCTGTAAAGAGGCACTTTATCATTTCATAAACTGTTGACTGACTCAGGGTTTTCTCCTGTACTCTGCTTTTCCCCTCCACTGCAGTGTGATTTACCATGACAACTGAATCGGGCGCAGACTCTGAGGCCAAACAGCCGCAGGCGAAGAAGGAGGCAGAGAAGGGGAAAAGTAAAGCAGCGGCGGACCCTGCCTCGCCCCAGAACCAGCCGGAGCAGCTCCCAGCTGCAGTTGGACACAGCACCCCAGCCAGGAAAGAACAGGTCAGCCTCCTCATGTTCTGCTCGTCCTTGGAACGCACTCGGACATGAAAACACACAAAGCGAAGGTTTAACCTGTGAATATATCAATAAACAGCTTTGATGTTCTAGATAAACCATGTTAGTCCATTTAAAGAAAGGAAACATTTCACAACATGATTGCTCCAGAATGAATCGGCTCTTTGTGAGGAAAATGGAAATTGCGGTGACGGCATGATTTCAGTGTCCTCTATTGTTACGACCCGCGAATCCGATGGAGCCAACTCTTCTTTTAGCTGCTGCGCCATTCATTTATTTCTCCAAGAAATAAACGTGTGATTTGGCTACAACTTGCAACATTTGGATATTTCTTATTTGTGAACTGGATTCCAAAAGGTTGACACTGACTGTGGTATCAGTGACTAAACGGAGCCACTGAAGTTGCACTTTGGCAGTCAAAGCTCAACTTGGTTTTAGACCGAAAAATTGTTCTTAAAATTACTAAGTACGTCTGAATAAGTAAAACCATGTAAGCTTCCCTTTATTTTTAAGGACGATTCATGACTTTTCATCTTCTTCACATTAAAATCCCCCTCTTCTACAAAAATCCACTGGCCAGGCTTTATTTTAGTTTCAGAAAATTATCTTTTGTTAGGAAAAATAATTTCTAATCACTGACTCTTGACAGTATAATATTTAAAAAGTGTTATTCTGTGGATTCCCTGCAGGATCTCGAAATCTACTTTAAAAAGTTGACAAAAGGAGCTTAAACATATTCTTTTAGGAGCTAAGTCTCTGGACACATTAGATATTACCATTGTAAACTGTCAAATACTGCAACGCATTAAGCTTTTACACATCACTATTTTGAAAATTGCATCGTTTAGGTGTTAAAAAAAACAAAAAACAATTGAGTATGACGTGATGATGATGATGGTTATATCCTCCTTTTTTTCTTTTTTTAATCTCGTAATGAGTTGTGCCACAAACTATGGCTAAATACAGCAAAGTTTGCAGAAGAAAAATTGTGTTTTCCTTGCTGGGGATAAACTAAAAACATTTTATGTACTTCGAAAATGGAAATTAATAAGCCTAAAAAGTTAAATGGCTGTAAATCTTAGAGTAAATGAAAAATATTACAGTTTATTTGTTATTGTGCAGGTAAAAGAGAAATAACTCTCAATAATATTTTTTTTTATTGGGGAGAAAAATAAAATTTGGCCCCTGAGTAATTTTAACTTTGGGCTTTTGATCATTTGTGCAAAACGTTTGGACACCACTGATGTAAATGTTCTAGTCTGACTAGTATTTGTCCTTCAATCATGCTCTGATTTGTTGCCCTTCGACGTGCCTGATTAGAAAACGCCATGTATCTGAGTCGGTTTAACAGGTTTTTTTTTCTCCATTAATATTCACAGCAGACAAAACAGAACCAGTTTTATTTCCTCTTCCTGGTAACGTCCTCCTCCTCATCCTCCTTTTTAATCTGCGCTCTGAAATGTTCAGGGCTGCACTAAGCAGCCACTGATGGATGATGCACTGTGGTGTAAACTGTCAGAACCGAGCCGGAGGAAAGTCCCAGCGCAGCGGCGCGACGCCGTCTGTCATCCCTGTGAAACGCGCTCCAGCCGAGGGCGCGTATGCCCCAGGAAGTGGCTCCAGCAACAGCTATCTGCTGCGATTTCATTCGTCTGCAGCACCTCTGCTCATCAGACATTACTCAACAGCATCTGTAAAACAGTCTTAGATATTTATAAGCCTTCTGCAATAAACTATCAATTAATTCATCGCAAGATAAAAAAATTTAAATGTGTTTCGTCATTTCAATTCTGATCATTTTTACGGGCAGTTTTGTTTACAGACACTTCATAATCCATTTTATTTATGGTTTCAGTTTTGGTTATTTTGGATATTTAAAATAAAGTCCATTTCCTGTATCAAGGGTTCTTTACAAAATCAAAGTTTGTTGGCTTTTGAAATGGTAGACTAAATTATTATGACATTTTGAATATATTACTTGAAAATGGTCTCAAAACAACTAAATTATTGTTTATTGCAGGAGCTTCTTGGATAATTTGTTGTCAAGCAAAATTTGTTATTGTGACAAGTCTAACTATTTATGTGAAACTTTCACATTGTTGTTGTGTCCAAGTAATATCCTGCTGTGTTTGGGCTCTGCCTGGACAGTCTGTCCACTTGAGTTTCAGTGAAAACTCAGAGCAAGCTGATTGATATAAGCTGAGATGTGAGATAAGGGATGAATAATCCTCTCTAAAGCTTGTTTTTCAGGATAAATTCAGTTAGGAAGGGCCTTGTGTTCGGGCAAGTGGAAAAGTGGATTTTCTCTTTTTAAAAAACGGTGGTACACCTCAAGCTCCTCTCTGTGGGACCTCATTAAATTTCCGGCATGGTCCCAGTTATTATTTATAGCTTCAGGAATGTGACACAAATTGTTTTCGTTTTATTCTTTCCTCAAAGATAACTTGAAGTGACAATCCAGGCGAGGACATTCACACAATAAAATGGCAACAGAAGAGTTTTTATCTGGTCTTTCGAAGCGTTTTAATCTGAGTGCAACAACTCCTCACAGTTTTAAGATGTGAGAGGAAATTGTAATTTAGTACTAGATTAGATATGTGGCAACAATTTAAAGGAATGATTCGCTTTTTAGAGTTGGATACCGCCGGCAGACAATCTGCTGTTACTGCGACATGAAAGAGAGACGGAAAAACTTGGAAAGTATTGGGAGCAAATGATGCTTCAGTGGCTATTTTCTAGGAAACAGACACTCCTAAGCACAGAAGCATTGTGCTTGGAGTACATTTTATAGAAAAGATGAGAGTTAATTTTCTGTTTCTGACATCAATAGCACATAGAAGCATTGGACCAGGAATACTACTAATGGGAAAGAAAAAACAGTAGTAATACTTATGGATTTATAAAAGTTTTGCACTTGTTCTACCAGGAGCAGCAGGAGGAGGACCAGGAATCCCACAGGTCGTCCACAAGTCGTCTGTCCAGGTCTCCCCTGAGGGGCGTGAAGAAGGTGAAGATGATGCAGTGCAAGATCGCTCTGCTGGACGGCTCCGACTACTCCGTCAACGTCGAGGTCAGTCTTTGCAGGCGGCAGAGGTGAAATGTTTTCAGTAAATGTGGTTTACGGCTGTTGTAAAAGATTAAAGAGAGGTTTTGTTTTCATTAACCTTCCAGCGGTTTTAAGAAATGGGATAATTTCTCACAAGTTTTTTACGCTGTGCGCAGTCCAGCGGGCTTGAACTGACCCCTCTTGNTGGTTATAATGTGAAAAAAATTAGAAGAAGGTTCAGGCTTGTGTATTTCTTTTCTGCTACTTCATAAGGCCCAACTCCAGTGAAATAACTGACTTTAGAAATTACCTGTTACATTCCACACATAAATCAGTCTAACCCAATCACATTTTCCTAAATAGACATGACTGGAGCTGTCTTTGTCCACAGAAGGAGCAGGCCCCATGCCATAAATTAGGCTGCTCCGTGTCTCCATAGTTGGCAAAAAAAAATTGGTTAAATGTATGTTTGTTTTGATTATTCTTTATTGCACCAATACTCCTTGGCAATAAATTCTTTACCATTGGGAAAATTTTTATTTCCCCTTAAATGGGGCCACATTTGTGTTTTGTGGGTTGAGCAGCAGAGCCGAGTATGTGGGTTGCACCCATGAAAAACTTGCCAGTTCTTATCTGCCAAAACCAAGCAGCTCATTCTGTTATTGAGTCTTGTTTGGTGCTTTTTTTATTGGATTGGACAATTGCAGTGTGAAGAAACAAGGCATGTTGGCAGTTTAGCAGTACATTAATTTAACAAACATGTGCCGTAAGCTGCTGTTATACCTTTGTGCACATTCGCTCTAGGGACGTAGCATTCTCTGCAGACTTATTTTAAACTGCTCATGTCACAGTAGTAGTGTGTCAAACTTGATATTTAACAGAAGAATCTATGAAGTGCATTTCTGATATAAAGAAGGATAGAAGTGTCAGAGACATCTTATGATTGAAATGTTTTTTGAAAGAGGCGTCTACCAGACCCTGTACTGTCAGGGTGAGCATTGTCATCTTGGAGGATGGACTCTGGTTGCTAAGAGTGTTTTCACACCTGACAGTCTGGTAGACTCGGTTCAATTGGGGACCAAAATGGCAACATTTATTACACCTTCAGCCGGTGCAGTTCACACTGCAGTGTCAAATGAACCAAACTCTTTCAAATACCTGTTCCCCTCCTCACCTCTGATGGAGCTGCACTGAGAACTATTCAACGAAACAACATGAAAAGCTCAGAAGAAGACATGAGCTCAACTTCCTCCTTTTCAAAATAAAAAAAAAAAGGAGTAGCGTCAGATTTTAGCAGCGGTAGGGTTTCTCGACCACAATCCATTTCTTCTGCTAGCGCTGAAATGGATTATTACAACCTAAGCAACCTAAGAGTTTGCTTAGGTTGCTTAGGTTGTAATAATCCATCCATAATATTTTGTTGTATTTACCCAGAATGCTCTGCGTGGTAATCTACTTCCTGCTTTTGGAGTGGTCTCTGGTCCACTTGGTATTCACATATGCATCTGAACTGCACCGTAGTTCACTTCAACCAAATGGAGACCGAGGATTTTAGGCGACCAGAGTTTGCTTTGTTCAATAGCGCATTCACTCTTCCCCAAGCGAACTGGACTTTCTAGGCAAATGAATAAAGCAGATTAAACAGGACTGGTGTGAATTCGCCCTAACAGTGTAGATTGGCTCTTTTTGCAAATTCTAATCTTGATATTTATGCATTGTAATTGCTTCTAATTAGTCCCCTCCCCATGTCATTTCACTACCTCCCCCAAAAGCTGTTTGATGCTGGAAGGGGGCATTTGTGAAGTTTCTCAGCCGGCTCAACCCTCAAAAACACTTTCCCTATACATGTGGCACCATTTAATGGAAACTCGGCTGCCAAAAAGGAGAGAGTGTGGGCAAATTGTTGGTGGTGCTGCCAAACATAATGCCCTGGCTGTCCTGATATCCCACAATCCTACTCTGAGCCACACAGGGGAGTGTGATAGGCTGCTGAGGAGGGGAACTGCAGCACAGTTAGCGGCGCTGTCAGGAAACAGAAGCCCACTCTGAATGAATGCAGCTCCCAGAAACAGCTGAACAGGACGCTCCGTCTGGTAACCAACCTCTCTCTTATTATATTACCTGTTTTTTCTTTCCAAACTCCCTGTTTTTGCTTTTAAGAGACGTTCCCTGTTCGTTGTGTCCTTTTAAAATATGTCCTGTTTCTGGTCACGGCCGCCGCCGCCGCGGACGATGATGACACATGATATGATATGGAGGGTTTTCACTGTATTCAGGCGGAAAAAAAGTCGAGCTGTCGCGGCTCTTCTGCTCAGAAAACCCGGGCTGTTGATGTCCATACGCCACCGTTTGGCTGTGTGTGCCAAACAGAGGGGTGACACGGTGCTTTTTGGCTGCTCACAGCGCCTAATATTTTGTTGAAGAAAGTCCGAGGCTGGCTCGGTGAAGTAAGCTAACGTGTTCAAGTTTCGAGACAGACAGTGGGGGGCAAAACGCCGCTTTTCCCGCACCTTTAACCGCGGATTTACGTGTAAATACGGAAGGCAGCTGAGTCGCAATGAGAGGATGTTGGATTTAGGCACAGTTGGGGCGATGAAAGTGGTGTATTAGGGCCGGTTGGAGCGACGTACTGGGCTGTTTTTGATCTGCAGTGCGGTAGGCGTGGCCACGGCGGCAGGATGACACGGTCTGGATCCTCTTTTAGCATCCCTCCATCCCTGAAGGCTCGGCCTCTGCCTGCACAGTTTAATTAAAATGCACGGTAACATGCTGTTGCAGTAGCAGTCTAAGGGGAGAGGAAATATTGTGGGGCTTGTTTGGAGAGGTTTAATGGTTAATTCAGTCAGGTTGCGCCGTGCAGACAGGCAACTCGGGTCAAAAATAACTTCATTAATCTCAAAGGGAAGTTGAATGTTGTTGTAATCCATATTATCTAAGGTTGTTGTAGATGCAGTTGGCTGTGGGCAGGAAAGATCTCCTGTAGTGGTTTGTGTCTCAGCGGCTCTAGAGAAGCCTCTGGCTGAAGGAAGACATTCTGTTGTAAAAAAGATGATAGGACAAGTGTGTAATCACTACAACAGATTTATAGAAGATCTGCAGCATCTGTTAGAAAGATGGAGATTTAAGAAGATGCATTGTAACAGTCCAGAGGTTCTGGTTCCTATAAAGAAACACCCTAATCCGTCTTTTTCACTATTAAAACACAAATATGTGACATGCAATATAAATTTACTCCCTTTTGTATTGATATTTTTACAGTAATAATAGCTAACATACCTAGTTAATCCATTGATTACTAGCAATGGATTAATTAGGTATGTTGGTAAAATTTGGTGAAGGTAAACATTTTGTTCAAAGAGAAGTTTACCGACGCACACAGCTGAAATAATATGTGCTCCTCAATTTGTATTTAAATTTATGAGAAGCTTTGACCAATCCCTTGCATTTTTAGATATTCAGCAAATGACCACTGAGAAATGTCCTTTTTAGTGGTCAGAATAGATTAGGTAATTAACTCCTAATATTCAGCCTAAAGGTCACGTGGGTCAATTTAGATTTTAAAGTGACCAACATGACCATGAAAATCAGAGACATTTGATACTCTGCCCTGAAAACAAAAAGAGCTTCAGCTCACATTGTTTTCCATATTTTAGTTAAATCTTGATATTGACCTCTAAAGGTAATCAAATATAAATCCACTCTTTTCTTTTGCTCGTTTTGTTCTTCTGTTCTGGGTGTTTTGAGTCATTTAAGTTGAACTTGCTTTTGTTGACCTTTCTGTCTGTCCACGTGAAAATCTTAAAATACTTTTAAAACTTGAAACTCAAAACCAAACCAAATGAGGCCTGAGGTGCTTCAGGTGCAGGTGACCTCCTGGATGAGTTGTAGATGAACTCTTGGGGTAACTTTGGTTGGCCAGCCGCGCCGTGTTGGTTCGCTCAAAGCTTTAGAAATTGCTAATCGGTCATCAGTCATCGTTCCAGACTGATGACGTCAGTGAATTGGTTCACATCTGTTCTTTTTTTTTTAGATTTTGCTTTTTCAGATCTGGTAATTATTTTAAGAGAATGTGGTTTATATTTCCTCACATGGAGCTGGGTTGGTTTGCAGAGCGTTTCTCCTTAGCAAATCTTTATGTAAAAGCTGCATTTTGTACTTTTTATTGCTAAACAAACAAACAAACAAAAAAACGGTAGAAAGCTGATGCGAATACTTTTCACAGCCCCACAACTGGATAATACAAAGGATTATTAGGGCTAACCCCTAACCCTATGCTAAAAACAAAATGAAAAAACTAAATTACAAGGATAAACGAGAACAAAATCATTTTATGAGAATAGAGTTGTATGGGGCTGCACAGTGGCACAGTTGGTAGAGCTGTTGCCTTGCAGCGATTCCCGGCCCCGGTCTTTCTGCATGTTCAGTTTGCATGTTCTCCCTGTGCATGCGTGGGTTTCCTCCCACAGTCCAAAAACATGACTGTCAGGTTAACTGGCCTAGGTGTGAGTGTGTGTGTGTGTGCATGGTTGTCTGTCTCTGTGTTGCCCTGCGACAGACTGGCGACCTGTCCAGGGTGAACCCCGCCTCTCGCCCGGATCGTTAGCTGGAGAGGCACCAGCAACCCTCCCGACCCCACCAAGGGACAACGGTGTAAAGAAGATGGATGGATGGATGGATGGATGGATGGAGTTGTACGAGGAGAAAGTTGAAATAATATGTGAATAAAGTCGTAATATGACTTTAGACTAATAATACTATGACTATTCTTCAGTCTTGTAATTTAATTACTTTATTTTCATAATTTTATGACTTTATTCTGTTAATTTTTTTTCGTAGCAGATTTCTTGTTATTTTCTGTTTCCCTTATGAGCTAAACTTTCGCTGAAATGCTTTTTATTCTTAATAACAGCTGACGGTGTTAGCGGTGAGGTCACAGCTGATTTGTGGATTACTCATAGTTAATCTTATGAAATGTGTAAAGCCTTCTGGCGTCTCTCAACTCCTCTGTAAGAAGTTACTGGCTTCTCATCAATGTTTAAATCCGTAGCTCTAATCTTGCGTAGAAACAGACATCAATTTTTTCGTTGTCTGAACATTCGAACAGCTGGACCGAATGGAGTCGACTGCTATCCTCCACATTCCCTCCGACACGCAGTCGGCTTGAATTGGCTCCCTGCTGAACCCCTGAACGCCTCGGTGCAAAAATCAGCAATGCTAAGAATGTAAACGCAGCAATGTGAGCTGACAGGATTTATGGCCTCCTCAGCAAAAACAGCGCTCTGCTTTGAGTCACCTTCATGTGACCAGACTGCCTTCCCTGAAAATGTGCTCTTAGAAGTGCCACTCCAAGTCTGTTTGGGCGCAGCCTCAAATTAACATGTCTGGATTCAGTTAGAGCAAAAATCTGGGGAATAAATACCCACATAAGCTCTTTTTTCAACTTAATTAATTGAGGAGACTGTTAGTTTTTGGTGTTTACACACAGCAGCTTTGTCTGGCTGACCGGATTGAACCTGTTGCCAAGTTTAGCTACTTTTCAGATTCTTGCTTGAAACTTGTAGCACAAACATCATCACCAGTGTTGCTCTTTATTTATTTTTTATTTTTTTAAGTGAGAATACTTTGCTCTCCTTCCATTGTATTCCTGCAGCTGTGGAGAAAAGCAGCTGCAGTGTTTTATGAGCTGCTTGCAAATGTGCAGCTTTGTCCGTGTAATGCATTAAAAGGCCGTGAACTGTGGGAAAGCAAACAAGACATTCTGTCTGTGCAACTCGCTGCACGGCCTTCATGCGTCTGGATGGATCTGAAATCTCATCAGACTTGCTCTCTTCAGTCTGGTTAGATGGTTGATTTTCCTCTGCAGAGCAGCGGCATCCAGTTTTGAGGGTTCACTGTTAATGGTTTGTTTTTCAGTCCCAGTTTCAGACTGGTTTTTACAGCCCGACAGCAGAAAATGAACTGAGCAGCAGCCGAATGAAGGTTTGACTGATTTATAAACCACCATCCATCTGACTCATTCTGCAGCTACTACCTACATGGCTGGATTTATACATTCTAGTTGCCAGTATTCTGCTAATATTGCAAGAAATGCAACATTCTTACAATTTTTAGACTAAAATCTTTCTAAAGCCTAAAAATTAAATGGCTTTTGCTTTGGTGACATTTTTCTTAACTCAATCTGGGAAGAAATGTGAAAGAAATTCAGATTATGACAATAAAAGTTTTGTGAACTGAATAAATTCTGAAATAATAGCTGCACAATAGTAGGAAAATATGCAACTGGGATATTGTTGGAAAATATTGCGATGATTTCTCGACTGTGATTAACCAGGATTATCGTCTCATCTTTTCTCTCTTCACGGCGTTCGTACTCCACCACAGAAACAGAATTTCAGCATTTAAGTCACTAAATTCAGCATCAGGTTTGGGAATAAAATGTCTTTTTTAACTGCTTTACTGGCATCCACACCATTTGTATTGTGTGGCCAATAAATGAATAAAAATTTGTTATTCTGGCATTTAGTGAAAAGAAGTAATCTCTGTAGTCCTAACTGATTTAAAACAGAAAATGTTTCTTTATTGTTTTCAACCTCTGCAAAAGTATGTAGGAAAACATTAGTATATTCAGATTCTGTTCTTATCCCATTTTCTAAAGTTTAATCCACCCGTTTATCCTTCTGACCAGCCGCTCATCCCTTCATTCATTCACCTAGACTCTGTTTTCGTTTTGCTGGTTCCTTGTTTGAAACCAGGTTACTGCAGGGATGACTTCCATAAATTCCCAGTGAACTTTTTTCTGACTGTGTGGAGAAATCCCTGCAGGTTTTTCTGCTGAGTCACTTTTCCCTTTGGTTAGCCGTGATTGAGTAATGAATTATCTCTGCTGGTTCCATTAACTTCCTGAAAACAGGCCTGAGTTGTTTAAATCTGAGTGTAAAGAGGCAGGACTGAGCCATGGTGATGCCTGGAGGTTATTTAAGGTTACACTGTAAGGTCTTAATGCTACATATTTTTCTCTTTTTTTTCATGGTCGTTCTTACTACTGAATGATGGGATTGCAATCAGACTTCCATGCACAGAAGTATTGTCACAAAATATAACAATAATAATAATAATAATAATAACTCTCTCTCACTTTCTACCTGGATGATAAAAGTCTTCATTTTGGTGGATTGATCTCAACCAGCCTGGTTTTTTTTTTTTTTTTTTATTCTTGAAGGATAATTTTGTTTACAGAGACTTAGTATCCATTTTATCCAGGTGTTTTGTTTATTAATTTTAATATTTCAAATGACTTCCAGTTGCAGTGTTAAACATTAATTAGAAATTTACATTTGTTAATCTTTGAGAGGGCGCACTTGCATTATTATGCCATTACCAATATTTTACTTGAAAATGTTCTTAAAACAACAACATTATTGTTTGTCGCAGTAACTTTTGGGATGATTTAAATTAGTTTTTAATTTATTAAGATTTTGTCATTTGGATCCATTTGGACCATTTAAAACAATCAGTTTTTACTTTTTATAGGTACATGTTTGAGTAAAATGAACTTTGTTCTTTTATCCTATGAACTACTGACAACATGTCTCTGAAATTCAAAGCAAAAATTTTGTTTTTATTTGCAGAACATGAGAAATGGTCAAAATAACAAAAAGATGCAGTGCTTTCAGACCTCAAGTAATGCAAAGAAAACAACTTCATATTCATTTAGAAACAACAATATTAATGTTTTAACTCAGGAAGAGTTCAGAAATCAACATTTGGTGGAAGAACCAGGAGGTTTTCAATGAGGTTCAGTGCTGTGGGCTCTTCATTTTTTTCAGAGCTGTATTTATATTTGTCAGTAATGCTAACAAATATTGCAAATTAACCTTGTTTCCAATAAGTGTTGCACTTATTTAAGGAAGAGTTTCGTAGCCCTTTGGCTGCTGAACAGTTGTCATATCTGAGCGTCCAGCGCAGCCTCGCGGTTTCCTGTTACAGCAGCCGTTTGGTGTGACAGCTGTCCATCCTGCAGCCATGCAGACGGTGTCTCAACATGGACTTCAGGCCTGCTCAGGACATGTCCCATTGTGTCAAAAAACGACAAGTATTCCTCCCCCGGCGGGACCGACCGGAGGGGGCTGGATTGGCAGAGACTGGCCCAGCTGTGACTTCGTTGCCGAATGGCGGCCAGCACAGATGGCAGCGCCCGCGTTCCTCACATGAACGCATGCGGGTCGACGCGCACGCGATGGGACGCTTTCCAGCAGTGTGCAGAACAATCGCAAGTGGAGCTTAAAATGGAGGTTTACATGCATGGACGGCACATTTAGTGTCAGTGACCAATTATGTAATGAAGCTTCATTCCGATCAGCCACCGCCACAGCGTTAGGAAGGACACGAAAGAGACGTCCAGCTAGCGGCGTGTCAGCGGCGCCAGTCACTGTGAATTTACTCCTCCTGTTAACGTGGATAATTCTCATCGGAGGAGTATTATCCGCTACCCGCCTTCCTCTGGTCCTAATCAACTTACAATTAGGCTACACCGACTCAGGAGAAGTCAGTTAATTAATGCCAAAAGTCTCCATGCAAGTTGTTAACGTTGGATTTAAGCTGCGGCAGCAGTGTGTGGGGGAAAAAATCAACTACAATCTTATTGCTTCCAAATGAGTGAATAATGCACCGGATTCGTTTAATCCAGTTTGGTCCTATGTAAACCTCTGGGACACAACAAGCGGTCAGCAGAAAAATCTTTAATTGCATCTCCTTAAAGTGTTTACCGCTTTTATTTTGAAGGCCACATCTGTCTCTTCTCTGTTTACGTTCTTGTAACACCAAAGGGGCTGATGCAGATAATGTTTTAATAGCTTGAACAATTTGGTGTATTTACCCAGAATACCTTGCGCTGTTTCTGTAGACTTAGTCCACTTGGCGTTCACATAATGAGACTGAGGTTTTTATGTGGACGAGAGTTTGTTTTTGGTCCACATCAGAGTTCAATTAGACAATCACGCCTCCCCAAACAAACCAAACTGTCCAGACAAACGGACCAGAGTTCAGTTAAAGCGAACCAAACAGGACTGCTTTAATTCACAAGCCGTTGAAATAGTTGTTCTTCTTTTACAAGTAGTTTCCTTTCCACAGTTATAGCTCCGAGTTATAAGAGCTATAATTAGAAATTACATCTAATTTCACATTAGATGTGAACTTTTCCTGTGTTCTTGAGAAGCTTAAGAGCAAAATGTTCAGTAAACTTGCATGTTAAATGATTTCTCAAGCAAGCATTTACTATGTTTACCTTTGTCTGTACTTGATATTAAACAATCGTCTGTAATCGAAGGCATTAAATGCGTTGTGAATGCAGCTTTTCAGGACACAATGTATGCGGCGGTCCCATGGCGAGGAGCAACACACAGGACTAGTGTTCATGCTGTTGTGTGGCCCTGTGAAGAGCGCCTGTCACCAGTGACTGAACGTATTCTTCCTCAATTTCTATGGTGCTAAGATGTTCCTCTCACCCCTCCCTTCTTCCCTCCATAGTTCCTGTTTCTTGCGGGCGTTAATGGATGCAAAGGTCGACTGTGCGGCCGTCCTCTGTCAGCTGGTTTCTACGTGACACGGCAAAGCAGAGGCTATGGTTGCTAATTTTGCCCGAGTTCACCTCAGTGCTGTCTTAAATTTTTATTTTTTTTATTTTTTTGAAAGTCAGGGTTGGAATGTGGATCTTTTGGCTCAGTGATTCCTTCGCATTGATTTGAGTCAGGCCTGCTGTCTGGATCCGGTAATCTTTATAGGGGTTTTATAGCATCGAAAGTTGAAAAGAGTCAGGTCAGCATGTTGCGTTCACTGACCCTTGGACATTAAAACTCATACTTCTGGCTTCCCTCGAGACTCGAGATTTATTGCTGCCTTCAGTCAACGTTTAATCGCTTTACTGTAGTCGAGTTCTTTGGCTTCTTGAGTCCAAACAAGCCTTGTTTTAATTAATTCCTGTGGGATTAAAGGAAGCAGCTCGTTAGGGAATATGTCTTCAAAAATAATCCCCCATTACAGAACATGAAGCGAGTAAGATGAACCAAATTAAGGTGTGGCATAATCAGATCATGGATTGAAGATGGTCAAAATTGGTAAGATGTAGTTGCTACTCCTGCATCATTTAAAAATAATCCAACCCTTCTGGGTTTTGTCGCGCACGTTGACGTTTTCGGGGATCACCTCGTTCCAAAGTGTTGTTGACGGCTGGAAGTCAGAGGTCCTCCCACCCCGAGGGTAAAAACACGTCCCTATAAATAGAGCTGTGGGAGAAACGGGCCAGCAGCAGAATGACTGGCATGTGTACTACCAACCTCAACATAGATGTGGAGTGTGAAGCAACACACCGGGGTACAGAAACGAACCCCTCCCTCGCCCCACCAGCTCACCGAGATCTGTCCCGGCTTCTCAAAAACCAGGAGTGAAGGTCTTCTCGCCACATCTGTACCTGTTGGCGTTTCAGAAAAGAAAAACGATGAAAGACGATACTTCAGATTCCTCTAGGTAAACATTCTGCACAGCAAGGTATCCAGTGTATGTAGCATGTTCTTTAATCTTCTCACACTGGAAATGGTGATGATACACAAAGACTAAGTCTATTGTAAACTAATTTTGTAATAAGTTCTAAAAATACTGCAAATGCTTTTTGTGTGGAACATGTCTGGCTTTAAAACGACCCAAAAATAGACGATGTTCTGGAAAAGGCTGGAGTTTTATTTTTGGGGTTTTCCTAAGAAAAAAGAGAAGAAGCTATTTAAAAATATTTGTATTTCCTGATTTTTATTCACTATTTAATTCTCAAAAAGTTATCTGTCCATTCATCCATCCATTTATTTATCCGTCCTTTCATATGTCCTTCTGTCCTCTTTTTCTCTTTATCTCTCTGTCTTCATAAATGATTGAAAGACAAGTCCATATTTTCATTTTATTTAATTTGCTCTGAAGTAATTCATTTGTACTCGTGAGTGAATTAGAGGAGAAGTACTTAATTACTGGTCACAAATCTAAATTGGTGAATGTTCCCTTAATGATCTCTGATCTCAGTGATCCGCACGTATTCACAAAAAGCTTCAAAATATCTGCTTTCATGCACTGTTTTGTGCTTAATCCAAATCAAATAAGGTTTGGCATCCATAATATGCTCAAATTGTCATCGTTTTCCAAACATACAGAGAGTTTTACATAGAGAAGAAATGGTTAAACTGGTATAATCAATCTTTCTAGTATTTAGGTAAATGCATCCATTTAGAGCCAACCTTGTTTACCTAAACAAATTAGTTTTTTTTCCATTTGCGATTCATAAACTTTCAAATCATTTTAGTTCAGTTTTGTAACATTTTAGATGCTATATAAACTGCTAGAGGATTAATAGATGGGGTAACATACTGGTTTCTAGCTTTTAAAAGTCTGACAGGAGACATTTGTCTGGTGTTAGCTTAGAAAGTGCTAGCTAACATCCTAATGCAGCTAATGGCATTCTATAAATTTCTGTTAGCATGCTAACTACTGCTAGATAGGACGCTATAGCTAACAGTATCTGCTTGCTAGGATACCATAGCAGTTAGCTAGGATAGCATGATTTACATTTTGGCTAATTTTATTAAATCAACAAATACTATCGTATAACTTAATTTGTAGCATGTTAGCTAATGATAGTTGACATAAAAAACATGACTGTATCATGAGCTGTGTTTAACATAGCAGATAGTGTTACTATGTTATTAGCGGTAATAGAAGGCTAATGCCTAAACTTAAGTTAAATGGGATGGGTAAAGTTTGCTATCGGTAGCAACATGCTAGTACTAGCATTATTACCAATATAGATTCAAGATTCCTAATTGAATTTAAAGCCTATAGCTTCTGTGTTTTGGCCCTATTTAAGCAAGAAAACCTTTGTGCAAACCAAATGGCAGGCATCATCAAAAACACACTTTAAAAATGTCTGTTTGATCTTTTTCTCTGCTGCCAGCCAATATTTAGGCATCCCTGCATTTGCATCAGAGGGAAGATCATCTGCGGAAAGGCCTGTAAAGAGGCACTTTATCATTTCATAAACTGTTGACTGACTCAGGGTTTTCTCCTGTACTCTGCTTTTCCCCTCCACTGCAGTGTGATTTACCATGACAACTGAATCGGGCGCAGACTCTGAGGCCAAACAGCCGCAGGCGAAGAAGGAGGCAGAGAAGGGGAAAAGTAAAGCAGCGGCGGACCCTGCCTCGCCCCAGAACCAGCCGGAGCAGCTCCCAGCTGCAGTTGGACACAGCACCCCAGCCAGGAAAGAACAGGTCAGCCTCCTCATGTTCTGCTCGTCCTTGGAACGCACTCGGACATGAAAACACACAAAGCGAAGGTTTAACCTGTGAATATATCAATAAACAGCTTTGATGTTCTAGATAAACCATGTTAGTCCATTTAAAGAAAGGAAACATTTCACAACATGATTGCTCCAGAATGAATCGGCTCTTTGTGAGGAAAATGGAAATTGCGGTGACGGCATGATTTCAGTGTCCTCTATTGTTACGACCCGCGAATCCGATGGAGCCAACTCTTCTTTTAGCTGCTGCGCCATTCATTTATTTCTCCAAGAAATAAACGTGTGATTTGGCTACAACTTGCAACATTTGGATATTTCTTATTTGTGAACTGGATTCCAAAAGGTTGACACTGACTGTGGTATCAGTGACTAAACGGAGCCACTGAAGTTGCACTTTGGCAGTCAAAGCTCAACTTGGTTTTAGACCGAAAAATTGTTCTTAAAATTACTAAGTACGTCTGAATAAGTAAAACCATGTAAGCTTCCCTTTATTTTTAAGGACGATTCATGACTTTTCATCTTCTTCACATTAAAATCCCCCTCTTCTACAAAAATCCACTGGCCAGGCTTTATTTTAGTTTCAGAAAATTATCTTTTGTTAGGAAAAATAATTTCTAATCACTGACTCTTGACAGTATAATATTTAAAAAGTGTTATTCTGTGGATTCCCTGCAGGATCTCGAAATCTACTTTAAAAAGTTGACAAAAGGAGCTTAAACATATTCTTTTAGGAGCTAAGTCTCTGGACACATTAGATATTACCATTGTAAACTGTCAAATACTGCAACGCATTAAGCTTTTACACATCACTATTTTGAAAATTGCATCGTTTAGGTGTTAAAAAAAACAAAAAACAATTGAGTATGACGTGATGATGATGATGGTTATATCCTCCTTTTTTTCTTTTTTTAATCTCGTAATGAGTTGTGCCACAAACTATGGCTAAATACAGCAAAGTTTGCAGAAGAAAAATTGTGTTTTCCTTGCTGGGGATAAACTAAAAACATTTTATGTACTTCGAAAATGGAAATTAATAAGCCTAAAAAGTTAAATGGCTGTAAATCTTAGAGTAAATGAAAAATATTACAGTTTATTTGTTATTGTGCAGGTAAAAGAGAAATAACTCTCAATAATATTTTTTTTTATTGGGGAGAAAAATAAAATTTGGCCCCTGAGTAATTTTAACTTTGGGCTTTTGATCATTTGTGCAAAACGTTTGGACACCACTGATGTAAATGTTCTAGTCTGACTAGTATTTGTCCTTCAATCATGCTCTGATTTGTTGCCCTTCGACGTGCCTGATTAGAAAACGCCATGTATCTGAGTCGGTTTAACAGGTTTTTTTTTCTCCATTAATATTCACAGCAGACAAAACTGAACCAGTTTTATTTCCTCTTCCTGGTAACGTCCTCCTCCTCATCCTCCTTTTTAATCTGCGCTCTGAAATGTTCAGGGCTGCACTAAGCAGCCACTGATGGATGATGCACTGTGGTGTAAACTGTCAGAACCGAGCCGGAGGAAAGTCCCAGCGCAGCGGCGCGACGCCGTCTGTCATCCCTGTGAAACGCGCTCCAGCCGAGGGCGCGTATGCCCCAGGAAGTGGCTCCAGCAACAGCTATCTGCTGCGATTTCATTCGTCTGCAGCACCTCTGCTCATCAGACATTACTCAACAGCATCTGTAAAACAGTCTTAGATATTTATAAGCCTTCTGCAATAAACTATCAATTAATTCATCGCAAGATAAAAAAATTTAAATGTGTTTCGTCATTTCAATTCTGATCATTTTTAAGGGCAGTTTTGTTTACAGACACTTCATAATCCATTTTATTTATGGTTTCAGTTTTGGTTATTTTGGATATTTAAAATAAAGTCCATTTCCTGTATCAAGGGTTCTTTACAAAATCAAAGTTTGTTGGCTTTTGAAATGGTGGACTAAATTATTATGACATTTTGAATATATTACTTGAAAATGGTCTCAAAACAACTAAATTATTGTTTATTGCAGGAGCTTCTTGGATAATTTATTGTCAAGCAAAATTTGTTATTGTGACAAGTCTAACTATTTATGTGAAACTTTCACATTGTTGTTGTGTCCAAGTGATATCCTGCTGTGTTTGGGCTCTGCCTGGACAGTCTGTCCACTTGAGTTTCAGTGAAAACTCAGAGCAAGCTGATTGATATAAGCTGAGATGTGAGATAAGGGATGAATAATCCTCTCTAAAGCTTGTTTTTCAGGATAAATTCAGTTAGAAAGGGCCTTGTGTTCGGGCAAGTGGAAAAGTGGATTTTCTCTTTTTAAAAAACGGTGGTACACCTCAAGCTCCTCTCTGTGGGACCTCATTAAATTTCCGGCATGGTCCCAGTTATTATTTATAGCTTCAGGAATGTGACACAAATTGTTTTCGTTTTATTCTTTCCTCAAAGATAACTTGAAGTGACAATCCAGGCGAGGACATTCACACAATAAAATGGCAACAGAAGAGTTTTTATCTGGTCTTTCGAAGCGTTTTAATCTGAGTGCAACAACTCCTCACAGTTTTAAGATGTGAGAGGAAATTGTAATTTAGTACTAGATTAGATATGTGGCAACAATTTAAAGGAATGATTCGCTTTTTAGAGTTGGATACCGCCGGCAGACAATCTGCTGTTACTGCGACATGAAAGAGAGACGGAAAAACTTGGAAAGTATTGGGAGCAAATGATGCTTCAGTGGCTATTTTCTAGGAAACAGACACTCCTAAGCACAGAAGCATTGTGCTTGGAGTACATTTTATAGAAAAGATGAGAATTAATTTTCTGTTTCTGACATCAATAGCACATAGAAGCATTGGACCAGGAATACTACTAATGGGAAAGAAAAAACAGTAGTAATACTTATGGATTTATAAAAGTTTTGCACTTGTTCTACCAGGAGCAGCAGGAGGAGGACCAGGAATCCCACAGGTCGTCCACAAGTCGTCTGTCCAGGTCTCCCCTGAGGGGCGTGAAGAAGGTGAAGATGATGCAGTGCAAGATCGCTCTTCTGGACGGCTCCGACTACTCCGTCAACGTCGAGGTCAGTCTTTGCAGGCGGCAGAGGTGAAATGTTTTCAGCAATGTGGTTTACGGCCGTTGTAAAAGATAAAAGAGAGGTTTTGTTTTCATTAACCTTCCAGCGGTTTTAAGAAATGGGATAATTTCTCACAAGTTTTTTACGCTGTGCGCAGTCCAGCGGGCTTGAACTGACCCCTCTTGTGCTTTTATAAATTTTTATTTTTTTTTTTATTTTTTTCTTGAGTGTGGTTTCGGGAATTGACGGTCTGACGGGATAACGCTACGACTTTGTTCTACCCAAACATGAAATTTCATGACATTTAGCAGGACAGGTTTTGCAGCCAAATGCATGAAGGACGCTGATTTATAGTATCTGATTTTATAGATTTGCACATTTACATTTGTCTTGTCTGGGGGGAAAAAGCTCCTCATGGGGCACATCAGCACATCAGAGCGGCTGTGAAGAAGACAGAAATGATAAACTTCTGTCTTTTTGTCTTAAATAAGAAGCTTTAAATGAGACAAACTGACCTCAAAGTTGTATTGATTCAACTTAAGCCTGAAACAAAAGAAAGCTTTATCCTTTTAAATGTGTGAATTTGAGCTTCACAACATCATAACCTCTTTCTGCCTGTAAAGTTAATCTTTCTCTTGAATCCTCACAGTATCTGGAATAAATAAGACCTTTGTGTGGCATTTCACTAACGCTGCTTCCCTTTGAGCTTTTCTCCACGTTTGGAGACAGAAAACCTTCTCGGATGTGTCCAGGCTGAACAGGAGCTCAGACCTTCCTCTGCAAAACTTTTTATTTAGCAGATTCCTCCTCAGCAGGGGGTCGGATGCCGAGGTTAGCCGACTGTTCCTGTTGCGGCGCTGAGAAACTTTGTTGTGATGTCCCACCACAGTAAAATAGTTGGAAGGATTGCTTATTTATCTTTGCACCTTTGAGACGGATGCTGCATTTTAATTTGTTGTAGGAATTTCCTGTGGTTTAATTTTCAGTTTAAAGGTAAAACACATTTTTATCCATTTTGCCTTTCATCCATACGAAAACTCTGTTTTTTGTCCCTAAAAACTAAACCAACGAAAGTGGAGATTTGATAAAACTCAATATTTTGTGTGTACATGGGGAAAATGGAGATTTGGGGTTCCGCACATTACAATCTGTGCCAATCTATCTACATCACATGTGTCAAACTCGAGGCCCGTGGAGCATATCCGGCCCACCATATTGTTCTATGTGTCCCTCTAGATTCTAGACTAAACACTAAATCTGATAAATATTATGTTATCAATCAAATCAATGTAGTTTTTATCTGTTTACTGCCAAATTATATCAGTCAGTCCCTACAGTTTCTTGAGAATTAAAATTTCTTACTTGTACTAAACAGCTGCCTCAGCTTTAACTGATGTCAGATTATTGTCCATGATCTATGCAGCAAGTAATAAAAAGTTGCATTTTTTGCAAATATTTCCCGATTAGTACCACAAACACGTTGATTTTTATTGCAAAGAATCACAAAAAGAATCATGAAATCCTGGAGGAACTGAAAAGATGTTCAATAATATAATTTAATTTTAAGAATTTATTGATATTTTGTGAACAGGTTTTATTAATACATTCTGGCACCACTGGCCCTTTAAGAGCATTCATGATCTTGATGAGTTTGTCGCCCCTGATCCACAGAGTTGCTTTAACATGATTCCTGATTGACATTGTTTTGTGTTTTAATAATGTTATATTTTAATACACCATTTAAAAGCAGTCCCACCCATATGTCTGTCCACACAAACGAACCTCCTGGTGCCATGTTCAAGTCCTAGCTGGAAGTTGTTTGTTTTGAAGCAATCTGATTGGCTGACATAGGTTTTAGCTTTGTGCTACACTGCCCCCTACGGGACTGGCATGTTTAAAACAACAGGGGCGGATTTGAATGGATTCATGTGGATGAAAACTTTTCTGAAACCAATACTGCGTTTACGATATATTATTTTTTAAATGATGTGGGCCTGACAGAAGAAGACGTGAGGCTAGAATACTAACATGCATTACATTTTTTATTGTGTTTTTTTTTCTCTCTTTTTCTTGTTTTTTTTTTAAATTGTGAAGATGTTATTGTGTGTAGTCATCTTCATTGAATCATCGTCCCAGTTCAGTTTAAACCCAGCAGAGATGAGACAGGACCAGTCCAGCTGAGGTCGGAAAACTAATTACCAGAGAGGCTTCCTCCTCCCAGCCTCCATCCCCCATCTGAGACTGGTCCGGGACGTCAAGTCTTGACACTTTTATCCCCCTGACCTTGTAGTTTTCCAGCTCAGCTCAGCTGGCCCCTGTGGGAAGCAGCCCAGGCTAATCGTTTCCTATCATTCTCTGCGACACGGAGCTGCTGAAGCTCCCACAGCTGCACTTCTCACTCTGTTAGGTTGTGATAGAGGGAAAATGAAATCCCCGGCATCTCCCAGATGATGATATTAAATTTGTGAAGGTCTTCTTACCTTCAGACTTTTCTTTCTGTGCTTACTGGATAGTATGTGGCTGTACAGGATGAAAGTATCCTCACAATTCTCTCTATTTTTAACCACTATTAGTCAAGCGTCTTAAATTTATGATGTGGTGCAGCTGAGAAATCTAAAACTATATTTGCTGACTTTCTGTTTGTGCAACGACTTGTGCAGAAAGTGGCCTTCAGATGATATGGGTTATGAAAATGGTATTTTGTTTTCCAAATAAGTGTCTGACTGTGCAGTCTCACTTCTCCTACAAGATCACTGTGAGTCTGTTCCTGTTTACGTTCTATGTTTAGACACAGTTGATCAAGATCAATGTTCCTCATCTGATTTGAGGTCAGTTTACCTTCCAGATTCTTTTGTTTTCCCCTGGCGCAGACATCCAGACAGTTCACCTCTTGCTTACTCTGGTTACTGGGTCCTTATCTTTTCCATAGCTGCTTGACTGATCCGAGAGGTTTTGTACATCACAGCGTTTTTTGTTTGCGTGTCTGTAAAGCCAGCTTCAATATGTATAATTATAATACATAATTATATGTTTGAGTAAAATTAACTTTGTTCTTTTATTCTATGAACTGCTGACAACATGCCTCCGATAGTCAAAGCAAAAATGTAGTATTTATTTGCAGAAAATGAGAAATGGTCAAAAAACAATGTGCTTTCAAATAATGCACAGAAAACAAGTTTGTATTGATTTAGAAACGACAATCAGGAAGAGTTCAGCAATCAATATTTGGTGGAAAAACCAGGAGGTTTTCAATAGGGTTCAGTGAAGTGGGCTATTATTTGTTTTACAGAGCTGTATGTGCCATTTGGAGGTGTGGGTGCTTCTGCATGTGTAAAGACAAAAAATGTTCTCAAAATTTAAGTGTAGATGTTTTGATCACATAAATGAGACGTCACTCGTCTCGTCAGTGTTTAAAAAGAAAAGTAAACGGCAATCAAACACATCAAAGGGGAAGCGTTATACAGAATCACCTTTTGCTCGTTTTCATGCTTTTATTTGTGTCTCAGCTTCTTCTAAAAACAACCCAACCACTTTAAAAAACACTCAGCATTTTTTGGCTAAAAGTTACTGATTTTTGGTGTCTGGAAAATGAGCAGTTTCAAAAACTTCCTGATTGTTGAGCCTCACTGAGCAGCTTATTTGGATTTAAAGTGACAGGATGCCCTAAAACATCTCAGACTAGGAAGAACTGAGCAAACTAAAATCTCATCAAGGATGATTTTGTGCCAAAATGTAGTGAACATGTTTTGTATCGCTTATAGGCCTGTCCTAACCCGTTCAAGGAACCATAATAGGTCACCTTTAAATAAGTTGCATTGCCCTCAAAATCTGGATGAAACTGTATTTTTTATTTCAAGGATATATATGAATTGATACAAGTTTAAAACAAGTTTTTGGTTTTCTTCTCACAGAAACGAGCCAAAGGCCAAGTGCTCTTTGATAAGGTGTGTGAACACCTGAACCTGCTGGAGAAGGACTACTTTGGCATCACATACAGAGACGTAGAGAGTCAGAAGGTAATCTGAAAACAATTAACTTGTGATTCCCTCCTTCCACCCGTATGAAACTATAAAGTTGTTCACAAGCTGTAACGTATTAATTCAAGCTGAAGTACAGTAACTTTTCCTCGATTAGATTTTGAAAGTAAGTCAGTGAGACACACTGGTTAAGATCTCCTACTTTTAAGAAGTACGTCTCTATGTAATTTGTGTAGAAACTGGTTGTAACTTTTTTCTTATGTGGTTTTGCAGAACTGGTTGGACCCTTCCAAAGAGCTTAAGAAGCAGATCCGGAGTACGTCCAAATCCCAGTGACTAACCTGTTGTACCACTAACCTGCTAAATCCTAACTGTGGTTTATCTCTCACTCTTTCTGCGTCGCAGACGGACCCTGGAACTTTTCTTTTAACGTCAAGTTTTACCCGCCGGACCCGTCGCAACTGAGAGAGGACTTAACAAGGTGAGTCAGCTGCTGATTTACAAAGGTCATGTATCATGTTTTCTAATTACTACTGATTTCTAGGACTAATTATTCTGCTGTTAGGAAGAGAATTTGAGTGACTACCACAGTCCATGGTGCAGTTAATTAAAAGTAATTAATACTGTTCTGGAGCTTGAGCTAAACCGAGTACGACATGAGAATACCGCTGTGGATTGAAACCTGCTTGTCTTTAATTCCTCCCAGGTACTACCTGTGTTTGCAGCTGAGGGATGACGTTGTTTCGGGTCGCCTGCCTTGTTCCTTTGCCACCCACACGCTGCTGGGCTCCTACACGGTGCAGTCTGAACTCGGAGACTACGACCTGGACGAGCTGGGCAGCGACTACATCAGCGAAATCCGCTTCGCGCCCAACCAGACCAAAGAGCTGGAGGAGAAGGTCATGGAGCTCCACAAGACCTACAAGTTGGTGTCTGACTCTTTAGCCGTGGTTTTGTTATGCTTTATTAATGAAAGCATTTATTGATTAAGTCAGTAATCAAACTTTTCGCCATTTGGGCCAATATTGCCAAGTGGAGAGCACTCGATGGCCATGTTTTGTTTTTTAAATTAAAGACTTATTTCTTAAGACATTTGTTGTTTTCATCTCTTCAGTAATATACTGCATATTATCTATGCATCTGCTATTATCATACAGCAAAATAGTTTAATTTGGAATCTGTAAATCATTGTTCATCCAATTTATCCTCTTGTGTTTTTTTTCTTGCTCTCTCGATTTTCACTGGATTATAATGAGTTGTGTGTAATACTCTCTTAGAAAGAGCTTAGAAAGGAGTTGAATAATAATAATAATAATCATCTTACATGTGCATCGTCTTAAAACAATTTATTTATAAAAAAAAAGTTGTAAATAGATTAGTAACAGTGATGTAATTCAAATGTTTGTCAGTTTTAAGAGGTGAAGCTTTCCATAAGACAAAAAAACTAATTTGCTGCACAAATGCAGCATAAAATAGAGCCTCTGATCGGATTTTAAATGTACATGCACAGATTGTTTTTCTGTTTTGATTCACGAGGATATTTTGGTAGCTAGTATTTGTCTTATGTTTTTGCTGCAGGGGGATGACACCAGCTGAAGCCGAAATCCACTTCCTGGAAAATGCCAAAAAGCTGTCGATGTACGGGGTCGACCTCCATCACGCTAAGGTAACGAGCCGACAGAGTGGTAACTCCTGATTTATTATTCCTTCTGTTACTTTATCACTCAACACGAAAACCAATGCAACGGCCCACTGGTGAATTAATAATGAACTCAAAAAGCACCTGCTCTGGTATTTTAATTTTAAAAGGCATAAAAAGTAACTGTTATAAACAGTTATTGTCATCCAGATAAATACTTTTCTGGGTTTTGTTTGTGTAGGAAAAGAATCAGCAGCTACAATCTTAATTTTCATGAGAAATTTGTACTTTTTGTTGTTTGTTTCTAATGGCAGGTTGCTATTGCTTATCCAGAACTAGCATTTCATTTAGGTAATTTATTTCTAAAATTTGAGAAAAACTATATTAGTTTACCTGTCAGGACTCCAGAGATCAAGCAGCTAAATTGAAAGGAACTTATTTTTCTTGAATATGGATAAATAGCTTGATAAATCAAATATTGATCCAAATATTGATTCTGTTAATATCGATTCCAGCTGCCCCTTCTTTGCTCCTTCTCTGGTCATTACATGACTCGCTCTCTCACCACCTGCTGATCACATGGTCATCAACATAACATGTTTTATTAGCATGTTCTTCCTCATGGGTCACAACCATTTGCCTGTTTTTTTCCAGCCGTTTTTAGAGAATCGGTCACATATCGGCACCGCTCCCACTTTTTGTGTTGCTCTTGTTCTGGCGCTATAAGTGAAGACGCTATGAGGGCAGGCTGGAAAATTACATTTTTATCTTTTTATGTACATTATTGAAGTATTTATTGTCTCTGTTGGTTTGTTTGTGGGGGATTATTGAGTTTTTCTCTAAATTTGATTCATTGCAGTCTTATCTGTCCATCCTTCTCTACATTCATCTGACTCGATGCAGCTACAGAGAAACTCTAGACGTGCTCCTGCTGACAATGTATTTATGCACAGCTTTTTGGTGCAGTAGAAAGAAAGTACAAGCATGTTTTCCTTTTTTTTATTTTGCTTGTTTTGGTATGATTTTAGAATTGGGCTTAAAATCTTAATCATCTCCTGACGAAAACGTCTAGAAAAAGTTTCTCTCCCCCTTCATAAACTGAGACACTTTCTTTGAACGTCATAAAATGTAATGACTAGTGATTCAGCTGCTCTTTGTGTAGCTTTTCCCTGAATCCAAAGCTGTCTGGGAAAACTGCAGCAGCCAATACAGTCTCTTTAGCAACATTTGTAAACAACAACAAAAAAAAACAACACTAAAGTTAGTGTGGAAAACTTCTGCTTACTTAAAAAAGAATAATGTACATAGACTAGATTCCAGTTACACAAGATGTACGCATATAACTAGGGAGTTTTTTTTATTGTATTTTATTTTATTGTTCGTTTGAGTGACTAAAAATCCCAGTAAGCCAACAGCTGATATCAGGAGACAATAACTTTCAAAATAACAAATTTTACTGGGTGATGAAGCGTCCAGAAAACGTATTGCAATAAATGATAATATTGTTGTTTTGAGACTATTTTAAAGTAATAACAATGGCTTAATAATGCAAGTTTGCCCTAACAATGATCAATGAACTTTAATTTTGTTAGGAACACTTAATACTGAAGCCAGAAGATATTTTATATATCTTAAATAAAATATGATAAGCAAAAATGATAAATAAATCAGTAATAAAAACCGCCTGCAACTCATGAAACCAGAAATAAAATGTATTTTGATGTCTGATGATTAATAAAAAATTATTAATCATCAGAATGGAAATGATCGAACTTATTTCAATTTGTCCTGCTTAGTGAGATGTAAAGAGTTGAGGTTCGTCAGGAAATCCGATACAAATCGTTCCTAAATACGAGACGTCCCAAAAATGTTTCATCTGTTTCTTCCCACACATTTTTCACCCATAACGTTACTTGTGATGCCTCACAGCACACCCGCTTGACAAACATCATGGCTGCCACGGTAACCCCTTGGTCTGACATCGTCTAATGTTGCTTCTGCACCGGCCGACTCACTGCTGTCTCTGTGGGTTTGCCTGAGCAGATCTGGAGCCCAGCTTGACTTTTTTTTTTTTCTAAGTTTAGTTTTTATTTATTTATTTATTTATTTATGTTTTTTATTCTTTTACTGTTTCTCTTCCACCGGCATCAAAAGCAGCATCAGAACAACAGGCAGGAAAGAGAGAGAGCATAAAACGGATTATCAAAAAGAGCTTTGAAAGTCAGAATGGGCCTGTGAGTGAGCGATGCGGACGAGATGACAGAGATGAGGAAGTGGCTTTGATCGAACTGAATAGACGTCGGGGATCAGCACCGCCTCCGTTAGTTACAGTTTTGATACACAAGAAAATATGTACATATCAGAAGAGCTTCCTCTTTTGTCTTCTCTCCTCTCTCATGAAATGCAAAGTTGGTAGGGAATCTCTATGAGAGCTTGGCTCCAGCTGAGGGAGAGGTAAGAGGCCGCTTTCCATGTGCTTACACTACCTGAGTGAGTGTGTTTTCCACTTGTGCATGGCTCCTCACAACACAACCCACTTATCACTCGAGATTGGTTGCTCCCACTTGGATCCCTCGTTGGATTCAGCCAGCCATTTCATGCTTGTACAGTGAAGAGCATCATCTTTATTTTTTTCCTAAAATCCTTCACTGTTGCCGGTCGGCGCCCCTCTAGCCGCCATTCAGTGTCGCCGCCGCGTGCATAGAGGAGATTAGAGAACCTCACGCCTGACTCCGCTCCATGCCTGCCTGCTCAACCCCCTGTCATCACCACAAACCTTTTTCTTTTACATTTCCACTTTGTCCTGCTGTGACGCCTGAACACTTCCCGTACATGCCGAAGAGTTTATGAAAGTTTATTTGCTGTGGGTTACAGAGGGGAGTGATGCAGTTGGGTGGGTTTTCCTCCAGCCTCCTGAAACAGACATGTGCTCATGTCTTTTCTCACCGTGTCGTTGTCGCAGGACTCTGAAGGCGTAGAGATCATGCTGGGAGTTTGTGCGAGCGGCCTCCTCATCTACAGAGACAGGCTGCGGATCAACAGGTTCGCGTGGCCCAAAATCCTCAAGATCTCCTACAAGAGGAACAACTTTTACATCAAAATCCGACCCGGCGAGGTAAAAACCGCAGCAGACTGCTAAAGTCATACATGATTCCTCAGGAAATTTAAACCCAGAGGTTCTTAAAATGTGAAAATTTGGATGAAACGGAAACTACTCTGTCAAACATTCTAGAAATCACATTGTAGGAATGCTAATGTTTCATAGTTTATCACGGTTTGCCTCTTTAATCATTAAATGTTGAATTGGGACATTGAATTTGAAGGTAGGGCTTTGTTGAGATGGTTAACGAGAAAGTTAAACTAGCATAGTGCTGCATCTACCAATCATTTTAATAATGAAATATTCTGACGATTAGTCAGTTAATCAGGTAAAAAAAATTGTGACATTCTGCAGGTTTTTCATTTAACAATTTAAGCACTTTTGTACAAAAAGGGGTGAAACAAAAACTGTGTAATTTGAGTGGTGGGCCAAGCATGTTTTCAGAAAAACTAGAATTTTTTTATCTTAAATGCAAAATGTGAATATATTTTGTTCAGTCTTTGCATAATTACAGCTCTGAAAATGTTCTTTTAGCAAATGGCATTGTTTGCAGTCTGTACACCAACGATTGATTACTAAATTTGTTAACGATGAATTCAATGATCAATTAATCACGATTAATCAGTTCATGTAATATGATTAGGGGATATTCTTCAGGGTTTTAATGACAATAAAAACAAGAAGTTTGTATTTTTTTGTTGTGTCTGTTGCAGTTTGAGCAGTTTGAAAGTACGATTGGTTTCAAGCTCCCAAACCATCGCGCTGCCAAAAGGCTATGGAAGGTCTGCGTGGAGCACCACACCTTCTTCAGGTAACAGTTTACTTCTGGTTAAAAACTATTTGCCAAACCTGCCTCAACTGTAGCGTCTTGGTAAAATGTCTTTGCCACTTGAACGCTGTCGCATTGCCACAGAAAACTCCTGCTTTTCTATTGAGATTTTATGAAATAGATCAACACAAAAATTCCAGTTTGTTCATGTGAACGATAAATCTTCTTCCCACTCCAGGGTTATTTGTGGAGTACCACAGGGCTCTGTGCTTGGATCAGTTTAATTACTTTATGTTTTCACTGTTATGCTGATGACACTCAGATATATCTACATATAAATCCTGATGAATCCAAAGTTTTAGGTAGATTACATGCAGGTGTAGAAAACATCAAAACCTGGATGACATTAAACTTGATCTGCATTAAATTGGCCTTCAATAATAAAGTAAAAAACCTTTTTGTTATTTTTGACCAGAATATGTCATTTTAGTCCCATAATAAACACATTTCTAGGATTTCCTCTTTTCACCACCAGTCATCCTGAAGAACTAGTTCATGCATTTGCCACTTCAAGACTAGACTTCTGTATTTCTTTGCTATCTCGTGAAAAGTTTCTATTTAAGAAAACCCTGATAATTTGATACCCCTAAATGAAGAACAAACATACATGATTTGTACACAGAGCAGCTCCATTTATGCTGAGAATAAATCTGGCCTTTTGAAAGCATTTACTTGCAGTACAGCAGATTTAATACAAAGGTATGTCACAGATTTTTATGTACATATTGTGGTGGTATGTTACATAAAATCCCAATAAAATACGCTGAACTTTGAAAAATAATAAATTTCTAGGCAAGTTGGGTTTTAAATATGAATGAAGTAAAATGACATTAATTCTCTCTGTGCGGTATTTAAATTTGAGGGAGCCAAGCCTGCTTTGCACTTTCCTGCTTGTGTCACTGTACTGGATTTCCTTCCTGTGAAGCAGAGACTCTGCTGAGCCTCGTCGTAGTTCATGATGTAAAGTTGCTGCTTCGAGCTAAAATGCGTTCTCTCGAGTCATTTGGTGTAGCGAAGTCGGCCTGGGGGCTCCTTGGAGACGCATTTAAATGAGCGCTTTTACTGCCGTGGCTCAAATCGGTGTTTTATTTCTGGTTTGACTAATGCGCTTGTCTGTAACTTGTCACAGGCTCGTGTCTCCTGAGGCGCCGCCGAAGAAGTTCCTCAGCCTCGGCTCCAAGTTTCGCTACAGCGGCAGAACCCAGGCTCAGACACGGAGGGCCAGCGCGCAGATCGCCAGGCCGGCGCCGCTGTTTGAGCGCTCCTCCAGCAAACGCTACAACATGTCCCGCAGCTTAGACGGAGGTCAGATTGTCCTGCCTGCAGACTCTGCATTCAGGCTCGGTTTCAGTTTGTTACTGCGTCAGTGCAGCTGAGGTCTGAAGGAAGAAGCCTTCCTCAGCTTCCTCTTGAGCAAAGGTGTTCAAAGTGAGGCTCGGGGGCCAATTGGGGCCACTGGACTAATTTTGTGTGGCTCTCCTGCCCCTGGCCACAAAAATTACACAAATTAGGACAAAACTACAACTGCTGACTTGTTTCACCCAAATCTGCTTTTAAAGCAGTATTAAAAGGCAGCAAATGTTTTTAAATGAAGACTGACCTAGATCCTGTTTAGATGAAGTATTTTTTCACTTTTCTTCAATCCAGACGAAAATAATAAGAAATTAGAATGGATATTTTAGATCACTAATATCTGTTTGTGTACACAACTTATTTCTTTTTCTTCTTTTCTTTTTTTTGTTGCTAAAAGTAAACCAGAGTCTTTGTTTCTTTAAAACTGTCGCAGTCCCAGATAATCCCAGATTAAAGGCCGTCTCTTCCGTCTTTCTCCTCAGCTCCCATCACGGAGAACCATGAGACTCCCGTGAAGGGCAGCGCTGCAGACGGGGTGCCCAAAGTCATCACCAAGGAGGACATCATCACCACGGTAACGACAGAGAAGAAGGCGGAGGAGGAGAATGCGGAGCAGGAGGATGCGCAGGAAGTTGCCGCGGAGACCGCCTCCACGACGCCACTCAGACACGACACGAAGGTAAAGATTTGTCCAACGGCTCTCACCGAGGCGTATACTCAGACTTCCTGTTGTTTCTTGCTTCCTGTTTATTTGTTTCTTTATTGATGGCTGATGTAAAACTCCCAGTTGCTTTCAGCTTAACCCTCTGCAATAGTCAGGCTTCTCATCCTTTGTCCGCTTTACTAATTCGCTTTTCTTTTCTTGTCCTTCCTTTGACCCTCACATTTTACTCGTGTGTGTGCTCATGCGTGTCCCCCTCACCGCCTCCTTCCCCCCTTTCGCTTCTCACATACATTATCCAGCTCCCCCCCCCTGCGTACGCCAGCGACCCGCTGCGCTCCGAACTCTCCCTCCCATCGTCCCCCATCTCCTCGACCAAAGTGCGGCGGCGGCGCAGGGAGAGCGGCCGCAAGCGGGCGTCGTCGGTCAGCCCGGCCAAGAGCGGCGGCGGCTGCCAGCGGCGGCAGGCCCGCGCCGACCGCAAGGCCGCCCTGCTGGAGGAGCAGGCGCTGCTGCTGTCCGCCCGCAAGCAGCGCCTGGAGCAGGGCGGGCGGCGCAGTGCCGGCGGCACGCTTTTCTCCTTCTCCCTGCACCTGCCCGATCTGTCCTCCGTCCTGGACGAGGACGGCTACATCACCTTCCCCGATCTGTCCGAGATGCGCTTCGTCCCAGAGTGTGCGCAGAACTTCCTCCCCATCAAGTCGCCGTCCCTCATCCCCTGCTTCCTCTTCATCTTCTTCTTCCTGCTCACCACTTCCTTCTCAGTCCCCTACGCCCTCACCCTATCCTTCCCGCTGGCGCTCTGCCTCTGCTACCTGGAGCCCAAGGCAGCCTCCCTGACCGCCTCCATAGCCCAGGGCTACCATGACCATGACAGTTCAGAGGAAGAGGAGGTGTGTGTTCCAGCTGACCCCAGAGTGACCTTTTCACGCCTGATTCTGCCCTGTAATCGTTCAGAGCCGACCTGGACATCGTTTGTGTCCCAGTGTCTGTCAGTCTCCTACTTTCAGAGCCTCATCTCTGCCGTCTCATCCTGTTGAAACCATCACACATCACTCACGCCGACAGAGATGAACCTGCAAGTCTCGCCATCTCATTTCTGATTGGCTGCCTCACCGTGACGAGAGGGTTAGACACAAACACGGGATTGTTTTACCTGCAGTGGCGTCAAATTTAGTTTGTCACGATCATGAGCTGTGTTTCCATCAGACCTTAACAATGTGCAAATTGGAGTTCTGAAAATAATTTAATGCTAATTTAAAAGAAATTCAGAGTTTTCGATAAAAAGGTTTGGCATGAGGATGAGTCACTGTTGCAAATTTTTAAAAATGGCAGCTTTGATTCTTGCGTCAGAGTCGCCCATGTGACTCAGTCAGTGACACCATCCATTAGCTAGTTAGTAGCTGTGTTTCCATTGACCATAAAATTGCTCAAATTGGAATTACTAAAATAAATTAGCTTAATGCAAACACCATCTTTTTGATAAAATGCTTTTGTGCTAGGATGAGGTGATTTTTCAGCCATGTGGAAATGTATGGTTTTCGCAAACCTCCACAGAACCATTTTTATTCGCATTACGCCAATTTGTACACAGCAGTTTATTTGCAGGCACTGGCGTTGCACATTGTGCAGCCTGCTCCACTAGAGCTGCCACAGTGTCGCACAGTCCATAAAACGTTGTGTCATTCGAATGTTTTGAAGTCATAACTCTTCTACAGTTTCCCCAAAACGACGCTCCCAAGTAGGCGGGGTTTGTGGCTCCAGTGCCTGAATAAGACGCCGATGTCTCCTCTGATGGGTCATGAGCGACTGAATTATTTATGCATCTCATGCATAAATAATTTTAATAACTTATTGTGTGCAGTATCTTATTTCCGTGTCATTTTAATAGAAACACCGCGATTGCAAAATTGTGTTTTTTCGACATCAGAATATAAAAAACTTTGCGCACATTTGTGATGGAAACGCAGCTACTGAAGAGACGGTTTTCTGCTGAGGAGAGTTGGATTTTTAGAAGCGGCCTTTCGTTATTTAGAGACGAGTCTTCCTATAACTTGGTTTCTTTGTGCCTAACCCATCTCAACTTAACGCATCGTCTCCCAATTTCTGACTGGTCCTGTTCAGCGAGAGCTCAGAAAACATAATGTAAAAACATTCAAACACCCTGAATGTTTTCACATTTCTGCTTCTTCATGTTGCAGCCGGAAATTATAAAGTATTTTATTGGGAATTTCTGTGACCAACGCAAAGTTGTACAAAAATTAAATTCCTTTTTTAAATAAGAAATAAGAAAATAAACATTTATTTCCTAAAATGTAGTAAAATTACATTTTTTTAGTGAATGCTTGGTCATTTGTAGGTAAAAATACTTTTAACATCAACGAAAGCTCAGTTCTTTCTGCTTGAAGGAGCAGGAATGGCAGTGTAGCACTGATTATTGTTTTGATTATCTGATCAATAATAGAATAACAGAAGTTGCTTAATAAAAGATTTTTATTATTGTACAGAATTTGAACCAGGTGAAACTAAAAATGCCACTTAACGAGTCCTGGGTAGAACATATTTACAAAAAAAGAAGATATTTTTTTTATCTTAAAAGCAAAATGTACATATATATATATTACAGTTTTAGTTTAATTACTGATCTGAGTGTGTTATTCTGTCAGAAAATTTTTATTTTGTTGCTTATATACTCCATTTATCAACTATATTAGTTGATGGTTACTTTAATTATCGATTCTTCAGATATCTAGAACGTAGATCGGAGTCTGTTCATGTGTTTGAATGAAAGAGTCAAAATTCAGACCTAAATCTAACCAATGTTCACAGATGCTCTCTGTGCAGTCTGCCTGAGCTCCAGCTGTTTGGCAAGTAAAAATGCACGCCACACTTTTCAGATATTATCGTAAAACATTTTGAAAATTATACCTTCCGCTTCACAATTTTGCAAACTTTGTATTGGTCTACATGGATAGTTTTGTAAGACACCATATTTAACTGTCACTTAACATCATTTCTCCGTTCGGTCTCCCTGCATCTCTTTCCAACTCAACCGAAGCTGCACACTTTTAAAATCCACCACTTGCACCATGTTTCTGTTGATCATGACTGTTAGGATGTGTTATTTCACATCCAGCAGCTCGCTTTGAAACACTTAATGAAGTGATGCAGAGAGACGAGGATCGCCAGCTACCTCCACATCACCGCCATGTTGACATGCATGGAGAGGAGGGGGAGGGCCTGAAAGTCGGGCGACTGCACAGCCACGAAATCTGCTCATCAAATCTGATGACGAGCTTCCTTCTGATACCGTGACTTACTGCAAATTACCCACAGGTGTACGCAGTGCTGATAAGAAGTTTGCAGGCAGTCATCACGAGCAGTGAAACCTAACATAACTTGGTCTTGTTTTTTTTTTTTCCCCAGAGTGGAAAGGTGATGCAACAAATAATTATAACAGTTTTTAAACCCAAAATTAGGTAGATCGGCCCACAGGGTCACGTCTGCACACGAGTGGTTAAAAATGGTCACCCCACTGATGGGGCGTCACGAGATTTTCAGACAAAATAAAATCGGCAAGTCAGCCGTATTTAAAAGCCAGGTTCTTGGTTTAGACAAACTAGTTCAATCAGTGACTTTCATTAGGGCACAACTCCTTCACTTTATAAAGCTTTAAAATGCATTCAGTTTTTTGTGCCAGAGGAGTCTCACTCCCCATGAATGTGTTTTTATTCTGAATGCATTTCAAACTGCCACATCAAAACAGCCACTTTTACACGTCATTTTGCCCGACATGCAGGCAGCAGCATTGTTTATTCCAGGTTCCATCTACGAACGACTGATCGTGAATATTTTAGCTTTCTTATCAAGTTTCAATAGATTTTTTTATGGAAGCTAAGAACAAAAGTGTTTATCAGTTCTTTTCATAATGGGGTTGTTGAAACAGAAATCACAAAGACACATTTTTTTCCTTTCACGTAAAACTTCAGCTGTTATATTCAACAGCAGCCCAACTCTGCCGTCCTGAAAGTTTCATTTAATTCTTTAACCATTGAAATTGTTTGCTGGGTCACCAGTCCACCCTGTAAAAACAACAGTTCAAATTGCTTCTTTATAAATTTAGAGATGAGTGCATGTAAACTTCTAATCTGTAGTTCAAGGTTGCAGCCTCTTCAGCACAAATTGAGCGACAGTCCACTTTCCGATCAGCTTCCTCTGAGTCTGTTCTGCTTGCTTTGTTTCTCTTTTTTTGTTGATGTTGTTTTTGGTCAGTTTCAGACTTTAGCTGTGCTCCTTGTCTGACATCAGTGACATCATCTGACAGCCTCTCATGTGTGGTAGCAACAAATCTGTGTTGATTATAAATGTAGTTTTTTTTTACAAGTTGGGTCCTTCTTCTTTCTCTCGTTTGCTTCTCGGAATGTTTTGCTTTGGTCTGCAATCGCAGACCGACAGCGAACGTACGGACTTTGCCTGTGATGGAGAGATGACCGCCACAGAGGTTTGTACGTCAAAAAGAGAGTTAAAAAAAAAAAAAGCAAAAGAAGGTCACTCAAATGGTTGGTCTGCACATCTTGGTTCTTGTTTTTGTTTTTGATATTACTGTTTTTGCACTTCCTTATTTTTGAGTATCTTCCTTTTTTATAAGTTCTTTTAGTTTCATTTCACTGATCTGTGGGCCTTTCCTTTATTATGCAATTCCTTTTAAAGCACATTATACCATAAACTATAATTAGTTTTACAATAAAATTAAACTTTTCTACTCAATCATCAGTTTTTACCAACTAAAATCTGAAATGCATTTCGCAGAAAACCATTTATAGCAGCCATGATGATTTCTGCTGCTTTGTTTGGATTTTTGTTTATTTTAATGCAACAAATTGTTACGTGGCTCAATAGGGGTTCAAGTTGTAGCATGCTTTAGTCGTAACACTGTTTTTCCACTCACTGTGAGATGTTATTTAAAGATAATAAAAGTTTTCACAGTGTCCCCTTTAGCTAATGGAAATTTGAGGGAAAGATTGTTTAAGCATGTTGAAAGTAATTTACTTTAATTCTCCTGCTTTGTTTAGTTTGCACTAAATCCAGCCAAATTACAAGTTACAGCCTCATTCTGTAATAAAATGGCACAAGTAAAAAAAATACTATCTAAAAAAATGCTTTGGTTTTGGTTTAAAAGAAAAAGCAAAGATGCATACGACAAATTAAACTACCACATTTATTTTCTTTTAAAATTTTAAGTTATAGAAATCAGAAGTAAGTAAATAAATCGGCATATGCTCCTTTTTTCTAACAGTCTGAAGTCAAATCGGACCAAAACGTTTTAGGTCAGTTAGTCGGAGGCGCCTGCTGGATATTATCGGACCTGATCCACACGAACGCAGCCGCATCCCCAACACGCATAAACCTCACAAACCTAACCGCACAAATATGATGCAGGATCACGATGCGCATGGCACAGAAACAGCAGATCTGACCCATATGATGCCAAGTTTTGAGAAAATACACTAAATAATAAAGACAGAAATGCAAAACTTACCCATGTGATCCACGGGAGGATGAGGATGGAGATTTCCAGGTTCAGGCGATGTGTCTGAGACTTGGAGGAGGAGGAGCTGAACATTTTGACTAGCTGTAACAGTTTAAATCTCCCAGCCTGGTGTGACGCTGGGGAAGAGCGCGGCAGGTGTCACGGTCAGTCAGTGGAGAAGTGATGGGGTGTCCCGTCACTACTTCAATTCCTAAACAGAAAAAAAAAATACAAAACTTGTAAAAGCGCTACCCTAACCGTGCACAGGATAAAAAGTTCATGCGGCATCTAAAACTGCATTTTTAGCTAGCTTCATTGCTTATTCATGTTTAGCTTACAGAAAAAGCGCCAAGCCGCCAAATAAAGGTAAACGGACCAAAGACATTCAGGTTTGGGACAAACACGTGTCCACTTGTGGCTACTGGTTAGAATCTGCGAAATTATTTCTATTTGCTAATTGTCACAATTATGAGAGGATGAACTGGTGCACTTTTATGATAGTGATAAAATAATTTTGGTATATTGGTCTGATTAACTTCAGACAGTGAGGAAGTGTCTTTTTATTCAGTGTATGTAAACTTCTGGGTTTACCTGTACCTGACTTTATGCAGCTTGGTTTCATGTCCGTTTTAAAAGTGAAACGTGGCTCAAGGCGGAGCGTTAAGACCTTAACAGCCAGACGTTGTGTGTTTGTTGTGTTCCAGATCTGAAAAAATGATTCTTTTTTTCCCTTCAATTCTTTATTTTCTGTCTATTTTCTGATTTAACCTCGCCTCTCGGCTTTCTGCCTCCTCTCACCTTCTCTCTTCTCTCCGTTTTGCTTGCTGTCAGTCGGAAGCCGATGAAGACTCCGAGATGCGGACTCAGGTACACCGGGGTCGCTGTGGGACCCCGCTGGGTGACTGGAACCAAAATCAGCTTTCACTCATTGGTTTCCCTTCCTTTCTGCTTTGGTTTTCCTCAAACAGCCAACTAACTAATTGTCCATTTCGTCTGGGTTATCATTCAGCCACACCCAAGAGTCGGATTTTATCCTCTTTAAGTTGTTTATTTTTGGCATGATTGTTTTACCCCCTTTTAGTTACTCCCATGCAGCAGAAGCCAAAGCTCCCATTTTCTCCAAACAAGAGTTGAACTGCAGCGCCTAACATCTCCTTTGCCCTTTCTCTGTCTTTCGCAGTATAGTTTCATAAGACGAGCAAAAGGGGAAAATGTTTTTATCAGGCACAGTAATCTGATGCTAGAGGTTGGTAAGAAACGGAGCACATCTGAAATATGCATGCAGGTGCTTTTAAGGAATTAAAAATGCTTCTGATGAGCGGACAAATCAGAGCGTGGCGTACGGTTTTCTTGACTGCGGTTTGAAGTAGCTGCTGCTGTGATCTTTCAGACTCTTTAAAAACAAACAAAATTAAACTGGAATAGGTTTGTTTTGAGATGTGGGAGTGTTGTGGTTAAACACAAAGCATGAAACCTTTTTTTCTAACTTTTTTTCTCTGAGTTGGTCTTAAATGCTTCTAAGCATTTAAGTTTATATTTTTGTGTTTAAAGGCTCTGCAGAGCCTTTAAAATCACTTCCCTCATAGTAACAATGTGTGTGTGTGTGTGTGTGTGTGGGTGTGTGTGTGTGTGTGTGTGTGTGTGTGTGTGTGTATTTGTGGTGCAAGTCTGCAGAAATCAGGGTTCCTACACAGTCTGGGAAAAACCCAGAATTTAACTTTTAATAAGATGAGGGAGAATAAATTTATATTTTCACATTCTTCAAAAGCTCTTTATCCGTCTGTCATTCATCCATTCGTGTGTTTACTCATCCATCCATCGCTTCATCATCCCTCTATCCATCCATTCACTCTTTCCATAAGGTTGTTCATCCATTCATTCCTGTATCCATCCCTCCATCCATCCATCTGCTTGCTAATGCGGCTGTCTCACTGTAGAAATTTCTGCCAAAAACTCATATGGAGCTTTTGTGTTTGCACTTGCAGACGGTCTTAAAGATCGTAGTGTTTTGACATGAACGTTTGTAGGAACCCAGAGAAAAGCAGCTTTCAGATTTTTCTGCTTCGTACCTCGTTTGGAGATACGAGCTGCTGTTGCGTATATAAAGCTTGACTCGTTCCCTCCCTCCCTGCCTCCCTGTGCCGCGGTTCGTCGGCCGCAGGACTCCGAGCCTCCGCCCGAGGTGGTCAAGCACCAGACCAACATCAGCGAGCTGAAGCGCTCCTTCCTGGAGACCGGTAGCAATGGCGGCTGCGGCGCTCCGGGTCTGACGGAGTGGGAGAAGAGGCTGTCGTCGTCGCCTCTGCGCTCGCCCAGATCGGACGAAGCCCCGATGATCGAGCCGCTGGAGCTGCAGGACGTAAGCTGCAGCCGTGGCGACGGCATGTCTGTGTGGGGCGCGGCGTCGGCGAACGACGTCTTTAGTGAAATAAGGCAGCAGGAATCATCGCAGAGTATATTTTAGGGTGGCGGTCTCAGATTTATGGGAGTGTAAATCTATCTGGCATCAGAATCCGTCTGATTTCCGAGAGTTTTTATACTCTGTAAAAACACAAAATCTAGTGCAAACATCTTTAATACACTTGAAATAAGACAAACTAACTCACAAATAACTTTTCAACAGCTTGTTTTAACTAAATAATTCCCTAATATCTATGAAAGAAATACTAGTTTTTGTCAGTGGAGCAAAACGTTTTAACTTATGAGTAAATGTCTTGTTCCATTGGGAGGTTATTCCACTTAAAACTAGCCCTTTTTATTAATACTATAGCTCAGTTTGTGTGGATCTTTCTTTGAAATGCAGTTATTTGCATCAAGTCCTGCTAATGGTAATAATTTAATGTTAATATTTTAAGAGCTAAAGTGTTTCTATTAAGTATTTTCTGTAAAGCTGATACATCCTTATTTAAATGTTCTATTTTTTGTACTGCAGTTCTCATAAAATTCTGACTTTATTCTATATATAATAATAATAAAAAGCCTTGTCCTGGCCCTATTATTCATAAAATCAACCTGAATTCAAAGTCCAAATAAAGTTGTAAAACAAGATGGCCGCCTCGGCCGTGCTGACGTCACTGAACGACGGGAACCCGATGACGGTTGGTGGAAAAAAAAAATAAAATCCAGATTTTCCACACATTAAATCTTCAAAAGCCAAAACTCGACTCATCGCCCAGCCCCAAAGCTAAATCTTTAACACAAAGCTCAGACTCGCTTCTTTCTCATCACATGTGAGTGTTTTTGGATTCTGGCGTCTCTTTGTGGGGATGTAGCTGCCGGTTCGACCAGCCGTCTGTCCGTCTGTCTGTTTGACTTTAGGACTGATCTGGACTCTAATCGTCAGCTGGTCTATCGGGTTTAGTTTCTGAACAATGGGACGTGCGGCCGTTATGGGCGGAGCGCGGCATTATTGATTCTGCTTCTGTTGACCGTTTGACAAAAGAGCTCCGAATTTCTTTCATTGCTTTGTTTGGATGGTATGATTTCCACCTCTCAGAGGTTTTCTGTAGAAACTGATGATTTGCCCCAGAAATCTCGACTTGGACTCCCTTAGGGCCGTAAACGGCAGAGGAGAAACTGACGGTTTGGGGTTAAATGATGGTTTTTCACAGATTTCTCTGTGGAGTTGCTGGTATTTACAGATTTACAACATTTTAGACGCATTTAGACTTTCTTTTACAATGAAGTGCTTTTAAGTTCTTGCGCATATTTATTTAGACACATCTTATTTGCTTTATTTAAAAACCATCCAGTTGGTAACTGTGTTGAAAGTGAGAGAAACGCTGTTCAACTTTCAACAGTTTTCGTCACAGTTTGTTGTTTTAAACTTTTCTGTTATTGCCCAGATTGTAGATATGGGCAAGTTTGGGCAAATAGCTGTCACTGCAGTATTAATGAAGATAAAAGCGCATCAGGATGTTCTCTTTTTTTCTCATTTTGAACAGACTGACAGATTTAGACGTCTGTCCTCTCTTATCTCTCTATCTATTCTCTTATCAGGAAAACAAAAGTCAAGAATTTCTAATGAAGTTTCTGGAATTACAAGATTAAAAATATATTTTTTTCACGAGATATTTTTCCAATGCTGAATAAAAATTCTCACATCACAGGTTTTGTATATTTTAAGGTTTCTTAATGTATTAACATTGCGCGGTGTTTTTTGTTTGTTTTTTACAGTGTTCCTTAACAATATAATTCACTTTGCACTTTGTGTTTTCAGTTAGATTACTGGTTGGTCACATTTTCTCATCAGCAAATGGTTGGCATATGAATTTGTCAACTAATAAAGTCTCTAATCTAATATCAGCAATAAGTTTCACATTTTGACTAAAACTGACTGAAAGAAGAGAATCAAGCTCCAACTTTAAAAATGACTTAATTTGTTACATAAAATCGAATTAAGTTTGCCAATCTTAATTTATTTACCTTTGTCTAACATGACAAATTAATTAACCCAATGTATTTACTTGGGTAAACTTAATTAGATTACATGTAACAAATTATCTCAGTTTTTGAAAGCTGGATAATCTTTTTTCTTTAAGTGCAGATCTAATAGCAGCGCCTCTGGTGGAGATTTAAACCCTGAATGTTTCCCATTTGATTTGAATGTTGTCAAACTTTTTCTGTTTCCTTTCAGGCGAAAGATGAGCAGACGAAGCAGGAAGTGGGACCTAAAGACACTGTGGTGAGCTACTTCCTGTTTCTGGGCGTTTTGGACGTTTCTACGTGTTGCTGTGTCTTTCCAGCTCCACAAGTATGCAGATCCTGCCGAATATGATTTTAACCAGTGAATTAATCTGATGTGAAAGTAAACCCGAAGTCCCAACCGTTCTGATCAGATGAAGTTAATTATATTTTTATGATTGAAAGGTAAATTGTATCCGGATGCTTGTGGAGCTCAGCCTGCGTTTGTGCGTCCGCCTGGTTCTCGTTGCGTGACGCCCTCTGTCCTTTTAACCTGAGCCGTTCCTTTTTTCCAACGAGTGGAGTTTCTCCCCAGGCTGCGGCGGGATTTCTGGTGAAATACGTGGCGGATAGCGTTGTGACAGACGGGGCCAGATCCTCGGGGCCCCACGGCATTAGCCTGTCCACCACCATGGACGACGACGTCTTTGTGGACGGGACCCTGAGGGAGGAGGCGGGGGGCAAAACCCCGGACTCCCAGGAGGAAGAGGAAGAGGCATCGGACAAGTCAGCGACCAAGGTCAGCCCTGGAGCGGTGAGACAGGAAGTGTCGCAGGCCATCACCGACAAGAAGGGCACGCTCATCATCTTTAAGCAGGCGGAGAACAAAGAGGACGAAGAAACAAGCGAAAAAGAAGGACTGGCGGAAACTGACGGCTTCGAGGAGCAGAAACGCCAAGCTTCGCGAAAAGCTGAGATTAAAAATGGCGACGTGAGTCAGACTAAAGGTGTCGACTCGCCGAAGAAAGCAATGGCGTCGTGGATTTCCGAGGAGAAGGTGGAAAGTTCAGAGTTCGTCGGCGTGTTTACAAAGAAAGTGGAGGAGCTGAAGACTTTGGATGAGCCGCAGCAGAAAGCCGAAGGAATCCAGCCGAAGTCGAGTCCGACTCACGTTACGGTTTCTGCGTCCTTAGCTGTGGTACTGTATGAAAACCCAAAGCAAACCGCCCTCCATGCCCCGCCCACCCACAACCCCCCCATCGCCGCATCGGTTTAACAGAACAACCCAGCATGGCTAATAATCCTCAGGAGGCTAACCGCCGCTTTCTGTTGCTCGTTTTTTAACCCAGAGTCTTTTTTTTAAGGTTTGTTTTGCATTTTATTGAGCAGCTTTCCATGCTTGAGCAGCTCTCTCCCATCGATGAGGAACCTGCCAGGAGCTCTGACCGACTTTAGTCCAGTTTTCTTTTTTTTTCAGCTAAATCATTCCTTCTTCCCATTTCCCTTAAAGGGTGCCTTCATAGTAGCGGTGCACCGATTGCAGTTTTCTGGCCAATTTACCTTTAAAAATCCCAACCTGCTGATTCGAATTTTGGCCGATACTAATATTAACTGCAGACATGATGTGCATGTTTGCATTCATGTCATCTTCTCCTCTCACTGGGATCAGGATCAGACAGTAGATAATTTCTGCAGTAGATAAGATCAGCTTCACATGTAAGTGTCGGCTGATCTCCCAAAACATGTTTCAGCTGGCCGATAAATTGGTGCACCTCTACTTCATAGCTCCAGTTGTAGTTTTTCCCACCACATCCTCCAAAATCCTCTCCTCCGCCCTGAAGGACAGGTCATTAATCTGTTGTATGGATCTACCTGAAAAATGTTCCCAGTGGATTCTGAATCCAGATTTTGTGCTTCATATTGGTTTTCCATACAATCAGCTGCCTTCATATCTTTATTTTTCCACCTGTTCTGACCTGTTGCTGTTCACTGTGATGTTTTATTGTCCTTTCTTTACCTTTCCTCTCTGTCTTTTGTGTTCACTCGTCGCTGTTTCACCAGTCTGCGCCTGGATGGGTTTCTCCCTCTCACAAGGTGAACGCCGGCTCTCTGGATCATGACAGTGCCTTGCAAAACTACGAGAAGTTATGTGTAGCACACGGTGGTGGCAGCATCCTGCTGTGGGAATACGTTCACACTTTTAAAAATCAAACATTCAGGATTTCTTTCACCTCTCTGCTTCATAAGCATCTCGACTTTTGCAAGGCCTGCATCTTCATTGTGTCCTTGAACATGAACTAATTCAACATTTTCTTCTCTTCTTATCAGGAGTGATAAGAATCAAGACTGTGATGTTTGAAGTTGTGATGCAAAGCGTAAACAATGGTGCGTCTGTCATTCGCAGGCATCAGCTGACCAGGAGAAGGCGGTAGTCGTTACTGAAAACGAAGCCGAGTCCCCAAAACCAAAGGTCAGTTTTGAGCGCTGCAGCCTTCGGCTTAGTTTGCGGTGTTAAAACAGTCAGAAATTATTGATCAGAAATGTTTGTTTTTATGTTTCCACCAAACTGCGCCACTCCTCCTGCTTCTGCATGAAGATTCCTGGATGCTTGCAAATATAACTTTCAAACTCAACCATGCATGCAGCTTCAGTAGTTTAAGGAGCAGAGGAAGAGAAACCAGTCATAAAATATTAAAAGCTGTTGTTTTTACCAAGAAACTAAGATTTATTCTTAGTTTACACCTATTTCACTTTATAACTCCTCAAACATCTGAATGGTAACGAGTTTTAAAGGAATTTCAGCTGCTCCAACACGCCATGTTTACTCCGCTACAAGCAGAGGAGGAAGTGTTCTGGTCTGGATTAGCCTGCAGTGTTCTGCAGATGGGGTTATTTCACAGCGGTTACACTGCAAAACCAAATTAAAAGACTTCAAATTGGACTGTGCAATTGTTAGATTTGAACAATCCAAGCCTGGAAATATTTCCATCACCGATGCTTCTGTTTGAGTTTGAATACTGTGAGCTGGAAGAGCACGGATTTTTGACTTTTTGAGTATTTTTAAAAGGTTTTAGGAGAAGCACCTTCTAAATTGCCTCAGGAATTCAGATGTGATCAGCAAAGCAGAGACAAATTTATCACCAAACGTTGAATTTTCCCTGCCAGTAGCTTGTTTCAGGGATTAAAATGAAAGTCCAAATTGCCAAATTAATTTTGGCAAAGTGTATAAATGCCAAAACATTGATTTCTGTTGTCGGGTGAAACTTACAGATTATTGTAAACTGTGAAAAGTTGTTAAAGGGGACGAACCATCACGGAAAAGGAATCGCTGCACATTCCAAGCCAAAAAAACCCGACTTGAGTCTAATTTGATTTAATTAATCTATCTTAAGGTTTTTTGTGATGTATGAAGCTCTTACTTTTAAATTAATAGTTGTTTCTGAGGTTTAAGATGTCAAACTTTCACAAAAGTTTTGCTTTTGTTGTTGTTGCCCTGAAGTTTTAAGGAGGTGCTTTGAGGGAAGATGGTGTTGAACATTTCATCCTGTATCAGTTATATTTTCAAAACTTTTTTTTGTTGCTGTTTACAACAGAGGGACAAAAATTAACCCCCCTGCTGTCTGCGTCTCATTTTAAATATGTTCCGTAATGTAATCACTGGAAGAAAAACCCCAGTCGGACATCTAGTCTCTCTTCTACTACAGAGAGTTAAACTCTTAACTCTTACAAAGTTAAGAGTTTGTATTATTTATCTAAATGTCATTACAGTTGCACATTTGCACAAAGTTTAGAGTGACTTTGCCTAAGTTTTAGAGGAGATGCTCTGTGTTTCCCTTCTGCAAACATCAATTAAAATGCAGATAATAGCAAACAAACCGGAGATTAAAAGTTCAGGGTTACATAACGGAAACACAACTTTGTGGTAAAAAGAGTTTTTTGGGGGGGAACTGGTATATTTAATTACTGAACCACACAGGATGCAAAATCAAAGAATATTCCGTAAATCCTGCCAGGCCTTTTGTGTTACTCCACTAGGAAGAGGATCCAGTGAGTGAAGCAACTTTCCGACTGTCATCCTCTCCAGTTGACCCAGTCTGACCCAGTTACCACTAATCGACTCGTGGCTTCTGTCTGTTGTGCATCTGCTCAGATCAGAGGGCCTGTAATGTGACTGTGGTGCAGGAAGTTAATGGAAACCTTGTGATCTGCAGCCTCGTCTTCACTGGATTAGGGAGAAATGCATGACTGCCTGCTTGTTTGGAGATTTCAGTCGTCTTCGGCTTACATGTGGAGCTTATTTATCCTAATTTGATGTCATGTGCGTTAGAGGGGAGGCTGCTTTAAAACGAATGGAGATGATGGAGTGAACACTTGTTTATTTCCATTAGGATGTGTGATGCTAGAAGGATCTGGAGTTAAATATTTTCCTGAGTAAGTTGAGAAAAAGCCATCGTTTATTTATTTAATTTACTGTAAAGTCGCCGGCTTGCTGCTCCCTCTGACTCCCTGTGATCCTCGAAACAGGAAGTCGAAGCTGTGATGACCTCTCTGTTGACCCCAGGGGTGGGTTGGCTTCAACCCACCGGGTTTGTGTTTTTTCTCACAGAAAGGGCAAAATAAAAAGTGTCAGATATTTTTTAAATGTTGCATCTATCATCCAACTGTCTCTCCTTTACTTCCTTTCTTTTCTTCTTTTTACTTCCTTTTTTAAATTTCTCTTTCCCTTTTTTTACTTCCTTCCTGCTTTGTTTCCTTCATTACTTTGCTGCTTGTTTTGTTTTCTTCTGTCTTTTCTTACTTAAAGAGGGAAGTAATTTTTACTTTTCTCCTGACTTGCTACTTTCCTGACTTCATTCTTTTCCTGCTGACTTACTCGTTTCCTTTTCTCGAGTGGTTTCCTTCCTTCCTCTAGTTATTCCCTTCATTACTTGTTTCTTTCCTTACATTAGTTGTTTTCTTCCTTCCTTCAGTTCTTTTCTTCATTATTTGTTTTCTTTGTTCCTTTTGTTTAATTACTTTTATTACTTATGTTCTGTAGTTTTTTCCTTCATTGTTTCCTTTACTTCTTTACTTCCTTTTATTGTTTCCTTCAGTATTTACTCGTTTCTTCTTTCCTTTCTTTCCTTCTTTCTCTGCATTTTGCAGGTTTTGTACTTACAGCCTGACCTCAATAAAAATGTCTCATAATTTGTGAATATTAGTGTTTATACTTTAAAAATTTTACCAAAATGGAATTTGAGTCTGGAAAACTGTTCAGTTTGGACACTAAGATGTGCAGGAACGCTGGATCCCAGATGGTTTTTAGATGCCAAACTCATATATTTTTACGTTCTACGTTTCTTTTTTATGCTTCAGGCTCCTGATGGAGTGGAGGTTGCTGCCAAAGACGTGCCTGTGGTCCACACAGAGACAAAAACCATCACCTACGAGTCCGCCGAGGTAAATCTAAACGCTGCTGATCTGTCCTGGAGAGAAAATGTTCGACTGATTGACCAGAAAAAAGGGCCTGTTTTCGCTGCAGCGTTCAGTCATGGTTCTTTGGATGAGTCCTTTAAGCTTCTGGGATGATCGAGTCTGTTAGATAGATTCAGTCGTTTATGGTCCGTCTGGCCGTTTCCAGTCAGAGCGCCATACTTTCCACAGCTGGGCTCTTTACGATCAATAGCAGCGATCTTAAAGCTGCAGGATGTTTCCACTGGGCTCGTGGTGACATCATGTCCGCCTGATCGCTCTGGCCCAACTGGAGCGCCGTGTGCCGGTCAGGCTGATGAAGAGGAGCGGCCGCCTCTGCAGCCTTTTATGTGACATTCAGTCGATGCTAAGCTGGTTTATCAGGAGAACCTGAACACTGAATTCGGTTTATTGGTCTGTAATTTCTTTAGCTTTGTTTAATTTCTAATGTGGGGCGTTAACGGGTTTGGACAGTGCTTGATGTTCAAACTGCACAATTTTGTTACAAAGTTTAATCTAATGTTTGATTAAAAGCTTAAATTAGGAAAACATTATTTAAACCAGATATTTTCATACACCTGATGAAAAGACGCACTCATGTTGTTTCCCACAGTTTGAAGTTAAATCAAAGTAAACTTTTCTTGTTTTAGGCCAATTAGAATCATTAAATTATTTTATTTCTTAAATTCCAGAAATTGAGATAATTTTTTTTAGGGATTTTTATGTATGTAACTTTCTTTGTATTTTGTGTTTAAGCAATGAATTAATTAGTGCTGAAAGGTCAGTTACCCTAACAAACAAATCCAAATAAATTACTTATTGATCTGTGTAATTGAAATAATTTAATGTATGTTAAACAGCATTATTTAAATTGTTTTTTGTTTTTTTAATTTGTGCTTTGTTCTCGGACCAGTCAGGTATTTAGGGGATATTTCATAACATAAATATTATCACAAGACTGTTAATAACAATAATTAATGATATCACATAATGGTGAATTGTATATATATATATTTTTTTTTTTGTTGTTGTTGTTTTTAAGTTGGTTTCAATTCTTTTAGTTCACTTTTTTATCTCGCCATCTGCAGTTAAATCAGACTAAACTTTTTTTGTTTTGGGTAAATTAGAAGGTCCAAAATTTTTTCTATTTTCTAAATGCAATGAAAACGTAGCAAGAAATTTTTTTTATTTTTTTGTAACTTTCTTTGTATTTTGTGTTATAAGCATCTAATTTGAGCAGGAAGGTGATTTACCTTAACGTGATTTGTTTGGATTATTTCAGTGTAATGAATATTTATTATTCCTAACAGTTCAGTGACTTAATGATCTTATATTTTATACTTTAAACAGTTATTATAATTGGGGAATTTTTTGTTAAATCAGTCTGAGTTTTTATTGTTTTGTCTAACAGGTTGACACGAATGGAGACGCGGACCCTGGGGTGCTGCTGAGCGCTCAGACCATCACCTCGGAAACCACCAGCACCACCACAACCACGCACATCACAAAGGTCAGAGGGCATCTCTTTACCTCCGCCTGCCAAACCCAAAATCAATCTATTTCTCCAGAATATTTGTTTAAAGCTTCTGCAACCAGTTGAGATTTCTCTTGGGAACTCTGGTCTCTTTTTATGGATGTTCTTGAGCTGAAACTTACCTTCTGTGTTTATTAAAGATGTTTTGATGCAGTTTTCCTTGTTTCCTATTGGTCAGACGGTGAAAGGAGGAATCTCAGAGACTCGAATTGAGAAGCGGATCGTCATCACCGGAGATGCAGACATTGACCACGACGAGGTCTGTCTCTTTTCTACCGTATTACCTCTGGAAAGTTAATAAATGTCAGAAATTAAATTCAAAGAGTGAAACTTTTTTTGTTGTGTACACTCAGAGATTTGTTTCAGGTGTTTATTTTAGTTTTTTGTTTTTTTCCATGATTATGGCTCACGGCTGCAAGACATGCAGGATGAATTCAGATTAGAAATGTGTTTTCCTGTTGGAAGGTTAAATCCTCTTTATAAGGAAGAGGTCTTGTTAGGAATCATAGTGCGACACTTATATAGTCAGTAGTTAACCTGTTGGTAATCACACTAATATTTTGATGATTCGGTAAAATCAAACCACTTTAAAGTGTCTCTGAAATATGAACAAAAGGTTTTTGTGTGTAATTTGAAATTCTAACTTTCTGTTTTAACTTGGAGGAGAAAAACAGGGTTTCTACTCAGTCTGAGGTTTAATTTCAGTATTTTCCAGGTCTAAATAGCTACAAGAAAACAAAAAAATTATTATTATTATTATGGAAAATTATATTTTCCCAGATTTTATTCCCTTTCCAAATGTCAAAGGTTGCCTCCTTCCTTGTCTCCTCTGTTTTTTCTTATAGTTTTTATCCTGCCTTTCTTTCTTTCTTTCTTTCTGTTTCTCTCCTTCATTTCTTTTTTCTTTCTTTCTTACTCCCTGTTTTCCTTCGTTTATCCTTCCTTCCTCTTGCCGTCATTCTTTCCTTTGTGCCCTTACACACTTTCTCTCCTTGCCTTTCCTTCCTTCTGTCTTATCTTTGTGTCCTTATGTCTGTTTTTTGCACTCTTCCTCTCTTCTTCCTTTTATCTTTGTTCTGTTTTTCCCTTCCTTGTCTTCCTTTCCTTCTGTCCTTCTATCCTTGTTCTTCGCTGTTCCATTTTTTACTGTTCTCCATCCATCTGGGTCTATTTTTCATTTCCTCTCTTGTGTCCTTCCCTTATGTTCATCCTTATCTTTTTCATATCCTTCCTTCCTCCCTTATGTCCTCCCTATTCTTCCGTTCTTCCTTCCTTGTGTTTCTTTCTTAAAAAATGTGAAGGAACTAATTCAGCCTAAAAGAAACGCAGTTGGAAGCATCACACATGTTTATAAATCCACCTGGGCTTCTTCTTGCTTCTGCTGTCGTAACAAGATTTATTTGTTAAAAATCATTTTAATTGATTTTGTGTAAAATTCACTTGCTAATTAATTAACTGATTAACTAATTAATCAGTGTAATCCATAATCATCAGAATGAATAGAAATCAATGCTTTTTTTATGTAATTTTTTAATTAATTAACTTCTTTGTGATTCAGCTTTGATATCAAGTTTAGCTTTTCAAGCTGTGATGTGATGTGAACGTGTGACTGCGTTCTGGATTAATGGCAGATCTGACTGTAAGGTGACTGACAATGCAACCGCTCTTCCCCGTTCTCTGTCTCCCCCTGGTGCTCCCCTGCTGCCACTGCACCCTCCCGTACTCAGGCTCTGGCTCAGGCCATAAAGGAAGCCAAAGAGCAGCACCCTGACATGTCAGTGACCAAAGTAGTGGTGCATAAAGAGACAGAGATCACGCCAGAGGAGGGGGAGGACTGACCCAGGTAAGACCGACCCAGTCCCGGTCCCGTTCCCCAGCCTGCCGGGTTTTCATGTGGTTTGGATCGGCCTGCTTCTGTCGCGCTCGCAGCTTGTTGCATCGCCTTGTTGGGCTGCTGGTGTTTGTTCTCACTCAAGCTGGATCACACAGCCTCTGCTTGCATTAACAAGGCTTTAAAGGGGATCTTTCATGCAAAATTCATATTTTGCATGTTTTTTTGTACTTCCATTTGGGTTTCTGCTGCTTCTAAAAACAGCCCAAGCACTTAAAAAAATAAACATACAGCTGGTTCTGTTTTTTTATATATATAGAAATGTATTTAACATGACAGTAGAAAATACATGGTGTGGGACATTACATTAATGAAAGGAGAAAAAAAATAAAACAATATTTATATTACAGAACAAAGAAAAACATAAACAAAGTATTGTGTTTATGTTTTTGGTGTCTGGAAAATGAGCAGTTTCAAAAAACCTCCCAAATGTAAAATCACAAATCAGTGGAACTCAGCCCGTTACCTAGCAACCAACCTGAACCCAGGCCGTTACCTAGCAACCCAAACTGAGCTCCATCACCTTTGGTCAGCTGGTTTTACCTCTGTATAATGGCTGCTGGAAAGGACAAGTGTTTTATTGTTGACTTACCATCCAGAAACCACTTGTTCTATTCTTGTTGGTTGTGCAGGAGGCTCTACTTCTGTTTTTCAAAGATGCATGATTGCATCTTTTTGCAGCCATTTTTATGCGTGAGTGTAAACATTGAGTTGGGGGGCGTGGCCAGCAGAAGCTTGTTTGGGTTTAAAGTGACAGGAGGCCCTAAAACGGCTCATCCTGATCTGATTAGACAAATCTAATTTTCTAAGAATTATTTTGTCCAAAACATTTAATGAACATGTTTTGTACAGCCCAAGAGAGCATAATAGGTGAATCTCATGTGGATGTATTTATTTACGACGCTTAAAACAAGATAATTTGGGCAATTAAAAATAATCATTCGTCCATCTCACAGAAGAGATTAAACCATTTGTGTTCCTGTTGTTGTCTGTACAAGTAGAGATTAAATACCGGCTCAACCGGCTGCTGATCCTCAGAGAACTGCAAACACACCGTCACGCTCTGAAATCTAACGCCCGATTACGCAAACGAGGCGTGGTCCGCCACTCGGAAAGCCTGAAGAAAATCTGACTGGAGACGCCTCATCCACAACCCTGAGTGGTTCGTTTCCTCCTGCAGGAAACGGCACCAGATCAGAACATCGCGGTAGAGATTCACCAATCTAAACGCCAACATTTACATTTTCCTCTTAAACTTTACAGTTTTTCTTAAGTTTGCACCATATTTAAACCAACTCACACATGTTGAATATCAGTGTTTTTACAGTGAATGTATTAATAAAATGAATTAAGACGAGAGGGAACATTGATGAAGTTGTGCTAAGCACCAGTTGAAGTCATAGGATCCAGTAACGTCAGAATATTTTTCACCATTTCTCTTCAGAGAAACTAAACGATCAGAAATCCTCAGGATTGCAAATCACTAACAGACTTTTAGTGGAAGAGAAGCGGAGTCGTTAATGTTCCTGTAATTTTATTAAGTCTGTTAGTTATTAGAGGTGATTTTCATTTTCATAATGTAAACGCTGTGAAATAATCATCTATGGCTGATTCTTTATCCTCGACTCTGAGCGAGGAAACATGAAGTTTGAATAAAATATAAAGAATCAGATTATTTTTTTATTGCTGAAAATCGCAGCGTTTGGTTTTGTCGACTTACTTCCCTGTTCTAGGTAAATATTTTTATGTTTTTTTGCTTTTAAACCATAAACTCCTGTTAATCAGAATAAAGCTGATTTTAAGCATCTCTATTCGGTTTCTTCTTGCCTTATTCTTTCATTATTTCATTCATTTCTTTTTCTACTGTCGTTTCTTCTGGTTTTGTATCATTTTTTATGTCCAACCTGCCTTTCTTCTGTTCTTTCTTTTTCTCTTATCCTCCCTTCCCTTTTTCTCCTCTTTATGCTCCAGCTTTATTTTTTCATTATGTCCTTTCTTCTCTACCTTTTGTTGCTTCCTGATGTTCTACAATATTTACTCTCTGTTCTTTTTCTTTTCTGTTTTTCTTTTACTAATTTCTATCCTTCCTCTCTAATCTTATTTTCTTGCATTTTTTTTCCATCTTTAAGTCTTTCAGTTCTTCCCACTGTATAACTGTAAACAGTTCAGAGTTCACTCCAGCCTTTATAATTATAAACTGACATAAAGAACTGAACTCTGAAAAGTTGATTCAGGAAAAGTCTTTTAATGAACAATTGGAGACATAAACGGCCAAATAAACATTACTATTTGGGCTATTTAGCAAAATAAATCTGATTTATTTAAAGAACTTTTTGGATTTCAGATTCAAAGTTGAAGTGTGAAGATACTGAGTTTAACCTCCAGCTGGAAAAATGAAAAGCAAGCTGTGTTTTTGACTCTGTAGAAAATAGGTCATCGCTCCTCGTTCCTGTGTGTCTGCAAACTTCCCAAACGTGTTTAAACTCGCACGCCGCCAGCAGCTTGAGGGCTGCAGCAGGCGTGACTTCACCTGAAGAAACTTGTCTTTTCACTCCATCTTCTCTGAGCGTTTTCCTGCTCCGTCCCGCGCAGCGCAGTGCCGCTCTGAAGCTCGTTTCGTTAGCCGAGGCTCAGGCATGCATGAGGACGCTTTGCATGACTCACCAGATGGGAACGCTTGGCTTTGTTTCTGCAGCCTTCCTGTCCGGGTGTGTGTGCGTGTGTGTGTGTAGTTTGTTTAATGAGTGTTTCAATAGCATTGGCAACACTGAACTGAATGTTTTCTCTTTTCTTTTGGGGACATTCTCGTCAAACAAACAGTATTTGGAAATAGTAGCAAAATGTGAAGTTGTTTTTTTTATTTAGTTTATTTTTGGGTTGTAAACATTTATAGCAGGGGTGTCCAAAATGAGGCCCAGGGGCCGTTTGTGGCCCTTCGGTTGATTTTCAGGGTCTGTACTGGTGACTGAAGTCCTGAAAATACTTGGATTTAAATTAGGTGTTTTCAAGTTTTCAAGTTTTGGAAAGTTCTTGATTTTTGAATAAAGTCCTTGAAAGAGCTTGACATTAAAGCTGCACAGTTTTATAATCAATGTTTGATTAAAAACCTGAATGTGGAAAATGTTGCACATTTTTTTCTTCCTGTCTGAAGTTAAATGAGGCTAAACTTTACTTGTTTCAGGTCAGTTAGAATTACCTAAATTATTTAAATACCAGAAAACTTTGTTTTGTTAGTAACTTTCTTTCTGTATTGTGTTTCAGGATTTAATTTGAGCAGGAAGGTTGTTTACTTCAACACGATTTATTTGGATTGTTTCTATAAATTAATATTTATTTTTTCTAATGGTTCAGTGACTCATTGATCTGGGTAATTAAAATAAAAGTTGGCTTATATGTGATCTATTAAAGTTATTGAAATGGGGTAAAATTTTACTTTACTTTCTCTCTGCTGTAGAACGTAGAATACCATCACTAAAATGTACTAATAAAAGTAATAAATGAAATATAATACTGAATTGAAAACATTTTATTGTTTAGTCAGTAATTCCTCTATCTAAACAAAAGAAAAGTAGATCTTTTCTCCTATTTTATGGTTTTAGTTTCTACATTGATTCTCATTCATTCTTGTTCTCTTGAAAGACGTAAAATCAGCTTCTGCTGCACTGCAGAGCAGCTAAAATAAAATAAAGTTTATTGTGGCGTTCCCATCAGCCTTCATGCATCTTTGTTTGTTTTCGTCTCTACTTCTGTTGATGTGGGTGAAACTGTGGCAACCCTTCATCTGACCCGCTCTCACTCTGCAAAAACATACCAAGTATTCTTGGTCTAGTTTCTAGTGCAAATATCTGAGTACACATGAAACAAGACAAAACTAACTTACAAGTAACTTTTCAGGGAGACATATGACCTTGTTTTAGGTCAATTTCTTAATAATAAAAAAATACTAGCTCAAGTTTAAGATTATTTTTCATTTTCCATGTTATAAGTGAAATAATCTGCCACTGGAAAAGAACTTCTAAGCAATCATATACTTAAAACAAGCTCATATTTCTTACTAAAAACTTAGTTTTGTCCCATTTCAGGTTTCTTAGACATTAGCCGTAGAATCTGGACAAGAAATATTTGGTGATTTCTTGTGTTTTTGCATCGCTGAGGCTTAAAAAGCCTCAGAGGTAATAAAACGCGCAGCAGCTTCTCACTTCCGCTTCTCGCTCTGCTCTTCCAGGAATAACCGAGCTCTTCTTCCAGCGATCACATCTCACCGTCCGGACCGTCTGAAGGCTCCTCCTCTACGGACGCTGCAGCTCGCCGCTCCACTCGCAAACATCACCTGCAAAACCAACAAACACACTCTGCATGAGAAGGACGCCAAGCTGCATCACCAACCACACGGCCTCGTCTGATTTGTTTTAGTTTTTCTTTTAATGGTCCTGAATCCGAAGTAAACCTTCTGCTTCCACTGCCTTATTACGACTTTGATGCATTTTTATGATTGCTGAGGATAATTACTGTAGCAGCATTTTATTTATGAGATAAAGCCATCACTCCAGGAACTTGTAATTGCTGTAGGTTGTACATGTTAGAGAGCAAACACTATTTAACCTCAATGTAGAAGAAAACAAACCATCGCTTCACTCCCACACAATGATTTTCCACCTGGTGCCACTGTACATATCAGAGCCTCTCCAGCAAAGCCGGCTTACGATGATCTTTCTAAGGTTGATTTGTGTTATTTGAATTCGTTTCACTTTATTGTCTTTTATTTCTCTTTTTGGTTTTTCCTCCCACTCGAGCTCCACTTTCAGCGAGGAAAACGAAAAACAAAGTGACTTTTTGACGTGCCTGTGCAGGCTGGGAATGTTTTTTGTTTTGTTTTGTTTTCCCAGGGCGGGGTCGATTGGCCGCAGCACAAGCTCCGCGTCGGCCGGTTGGCGTGGCGACGGCACGGCCGCGGGGCAAAGGGCTCAGACGGCCGAGCTCCGCCCAAAAGAGACACAAAGTCCAGAAAGAGAAATCGGTTATCCTCCCCTGACATCCACAGCCTCCATCTGCTCCTCCATTTCACCTGCAGCCGCATTTTCCACAGCGTAGGGGAGGAAAACGGAGACTGACACATTTGTTGTTAATTTGCAGTTTACTCCCAAAATAATAAAGTGACCACAGTACAGCAGCTGGTGTTTCTGATTGCTTTCAGTCGCTCTGATTTCAGTCCAAAAAATGACTCGAATCTTGCAGAATAACATGGAACTGGGGAAATTTGGGATATTGATTTTGCTCCTACAGGCTTATCTAGAGAAACTACTCATTACCTTAGATCAACATTATCAGAACAAAGATCCAGAGAAACCCCTACTTGTTTATAAATCACAAACTACTTATTCTTCAACATGGGGTTATACCTTTTTCTTTTTGTTTCTCTTCTTTTGCTCTTTGGTTCGTCGTTTTGTTGTATTTCCTTCTAATTTATGTAAAACACTTTGAATTGCCTTGTTGTTGAAAATGTGGTAAAGAAATAAAATGACCCTATCTCCCATCAGTTAATCTGTCAAGTTTATTTGTGTAGCACATTTCAGCAGCAAGGCGGTTCAAGGTGCGTTACATAAGAAAAAGAGAAAGCTACAAGCTTAACACGATGCAGTCAACAACCGAGCAGACACATAATGTGTATTATGGCTAATTACCAATATTTACCAATGTTATATATGTTTCACAACGGTTTTGACACTGACAAAACCCAACCAGAAACGGATAAATACAAATATTTGTTGTTCATATCTGTTTTATTTATTGGACCGATACCTATAAGTTAAAAAATGGCTAATATCGGTCGATATTGCCGATATATTGTGCATTCCTACATAGAACAATGAAATGTATTAGTTTATGCTCAAGTAACTGAAACCATTATAAAGCCTTAAAGGGGCGGTATTATGTAAAATCTACTTTTTTTGAGCTTCACATTGTTTTATACAGTTATAAAAGCATCAAAGTGATGCTTTGACATTTTTCCATGCATGTTTTAAAGTCCTTTAGTGTCCACGGCAACCATTCACATGCAAAACACCTCGACCTAGACCTGCCTCCTTAGAGTTGCAGTTTCCAAGCTTCCGCCTCACAGAGCAGCTCCTTCAGACTAGCCAGCAATAATTAGCAAACACCTGGTAGAACTGCACTTCTGCTGAGCTCATTATTATAACTACTTCTCAGTGAAAAGCTGGTAAAAACATTTGTAGGAGCCATTTATCCTTTCTGGTGTTTATCGCCACCAGGGGGCGTATTTAATTTTGAGTTCTGAGTGTCTGATGGGGGCGGGGGGGGGTTATTTAAGGTCAACCATCATTCTGTTCAGGTGTTGTTAATAGGCAGAGGCAAACAGTTTTCTACTCTGCTTGGTTTGGATGGATGTCGAATTTATGTGGATCTAAATGGAAACAGTAAGACAATGGACATTGTTCTGACAAATAAATGACTTTCTTTTATGTCAAACGGAAGATCGGCATCATGAATTTTAATTGAGCGCACGTAAACCCAACGCGTTTCAAGAACAACCACCAGTAGCCTAAAATACAGGATTTTAGCCGCTACAACATTGTTAAAGGGTTAATAGAGGAGCCATGTGGCGATGACTTCCTGAAGGCGGAGTCAAATTTGACAGTATCTTGGAAATACGTAATGCTGCCCCTTTAAGATGCAGCAGATCAAATATCACATAAAATGACTTCAGTATTTCAGAATAACGTTGAACTCGAATTATTAGTTTACGCTCAAGTAACTGATGAAGTTATAAAGCCTTAAACATAAATTACAGTTTTAGTTGAACCAGTATATGGCAGCAGAATTGCAACGCTTTTATTATTGTAACTACGTAATGACGTCAACACTTTACTGAGCTGTCTTGTGCGAGTCAAAGAGTAGTGAAATGGTGAGAGGCGTTACACCTGGAGAAATTGGAAAGTTTCAAAGTACGTTTAAAATACACTTTTTATAATTTATTTGTTCATTTATCTATTTTAAGAAGCACCTGTTGCATTGACATCTAAAATGTTTCATATGGGTTTGGTTATCAAACAGTAGATTATATGAGACAGTTCGTTATGGAGTCATCATTTATACTTCCTGGTTTTTTGTTTTTTTTTCATATCCCCCCTTAAGGTGAATGTGTTGATGGTTTGTTTTTGTGGATTTAAGTTGTTAAACTAAGCCAAAAACGTATTTTTTCTTTTTTGTTTGTTTGTTTGTTTTAAAACTTTCTTTAAACACAATATCAATGAAAACAATCACCCATGTATCCGTCGTCTATATCCAACCCAGCAATGAAAGTATTTAATATATCTTAAATGTCTTGATCTCTTAAATTCAGGAATAAAAGATATATTTTAGAAAGGTCAGCCTTTTTATAAAGCGATAATTTATTTTTAGTCTGTCATTTACATGCAAATGAGCTAATAAAACAGCTCACTAATTCGCAGTAGGTCGACATTATAAATATGTGGCAGCCTGAACACACCAACTCCATGTTGAAGCACGGTGTGGAGCAAGAACAGGGACAATCACCTTCCAGAAGGACAACAATCATGAATGGTTTAGAGTGTACCGTATTCATCTGTTTAAATGTCCTAGTCAAAGTACAAAGATAAATCTGATTAAGAATTCATGGCGAGACTCGTAAATAGTTGTTTGTGGACGCTTTCCATCCCGTCTGACAGCTTTAGGTATTTTCTAGAAGTTTTATAGCTGGTAGATGCGTACCACATTTTTTAGTTTTCAGGCAAGAGAAGTTTATTTGTATCACTTTTTGGCTTGGAAACATAAAACATGAAATTTCATTTAGTATAATAAAGGAAAACCACAAAAACCTAAAATACAGACAAAATAATTGTGTTTCAGTTTTTGAAAAAGCTCCAAACAAGGACTGGGTTTGTTAATTAGCCTGTGACTTGAAAACAACAGTCGCTTTGTTTTTAACATGTAATATTGTTTAACATGCGGTCAATGATGAAATAAACTTGAATTGTTTTGTTTCATTCTTTTGAACCACTACTGCTTCCACTGCACAACTGTGTTTATTTTTGTTGGATTATCGCATAAATAATAAAATATCCCATGCCTGTAACTTGGTAAATATGAAAGAAATTCAAGCGGTATGAACAGTTTTGAAGCGCTATATTTTTTCCAAATCAGAGTGATTCATCTGTCCACATATAGACGATCTTGTGGGTGCAGTACCCTCTCCGGGGCGTTAGGTGGCAGTAGAACGATGCCCCGTTTCCTGCGGAGCCGCACAGTCACAACAAGAGGAGGAAGAGGAAAAACGACAACTCTGGATCTGGATCGTCGTCGACTGCCTTGCGTGACAACACAGGGATCGTTCAGACTTTGGGTATTGGCGCTTTTTATTCTCCTCTCTCTGTCGTGTCGGAGCGCCGCGGATCGGCCGCACTGCCGCCCGGTTTGTAGCGGTACGTGCCCCGCGGTGTCGCCGCTGTCGGAGCGCTGCCTGTCGGGCTGCAGAAACACTAACCGAGGCTGGTTGGCTGGCTGGCCAAGATGGCTGGGCGCAGTGAAATGTGAAATATTCTCGCTAAGGTTGATCCTTTCCTGCACGCAGCGTTGCTTGTCACGCAAACATTGGCGCGGAAATGCGCTGGTGCCCCGCAGAACAGTTCGTGTGTTTGTTTCTGTTTGTGTTTTTATTTTTATTTTGATTAGCTTAACCAAGGCTCAGCTCGCAGTTGGGCCTGCCTGTCGTAATTGCTCCTGTTCAGAGGCTTTTTGCATGATTGATTTAGCCACTTCTTTTTCTTCTTCGCGTCTTATTTGTAAATAAAAGCACTTTTAATTGCATGTTGCATCAAATGCTGCTTCTCAGTTTGTTTGTTTTACAATTAGAGGCATGCGAGTAGAGCTCCACCCCTCTGCTGTTGCATGCAGCCCTGATCTGGTGTGAAAATTAAAGCACATCTTTAGTTTCTAATCACATCGTACCACCATTTCCACACCTAAATACCCATAAAAAGGTTTGCAATGTTCATATATTATATTAAAAGTATCATTTTCTGCAGATTTTAACCGGGTTTCTTCACCAAACAGCATAAAAACATCAATCTAAGTAGAATACAGGAAATGACGTAGGTAAAGGAAAACTCGGGATCACATCAGCTGAGTTAAACATATTTATTGTCAGTGATTTCTCTGTTTTGTGTTAAAGATGCACCGAACTGACATTTCCTGACTCAGATTTAATTTCCGATTTTCTAAAGTCTAATGTCTCAACTAAATTTCAATTTAAAGTTGTAAAAACTAAGAACTTTACCCATGTGATCTTTATAAACAAATAAAGCAGCAACTGCAGATTATTTTTTGATAAATTAAAAGATAAAGATTGGAGAGTTTTTTAATTACTTTGTTTCCTGCTGGATTTGAGCTTACAGCCTCCATCAAGGAACTTGTTGCATATTGTTTAAGCTTCTTTGTGTATTTTACTACTTAATCTTTGATCTCAAATGAATACTTTGATGCAGTTTTGTAAGTTAATGTGTTTCATGAACTATACATTCACTCCTTGCATACTAATAATATGTTTTTTCTGTTGGATGGGACGTTTTCTCACCGTTTATTATGTATTGGATTTATATTTTAACAACTGAGATGCTAAAGCTAACATATGGTGGTCAGAACATTGTGATAGTTATAAACAAAAATGGAATATTTATTACAACATCACAACGTCTCTCTACCTGGCTTTCTGTCGATACAGTGAAACAGATTTAAAGAGGAGTGACAAAAGCAAAGGAGGTGGATTAGCAGTGCATTTCATTCACTTCATATTACTGTGGAGTATTGTGTCTGCTGCTCAGAAATTGAGCTGTTAGCGTGACATGACAACTGTTATTACATTTTAGGGAACTGTTTAAAAAAGTTTGTGTATTTGGATCTTTAATGTATTTTTAAAAATAGGCTTAAGTGGTTAAATAAAAAAATCTGCAGAATGTGCCAATATTTTCACCCAGTTAATCAGTTAATTATCAGTATAACTGATTACTAAGATTATCATTATCAGACAATAATATCCTGTCACTAAAGAAGCAGTATTTTGCAAAATCAACTTTTTTGCGTTTACGTCATGTTATAATGTTATTTCCTCATCAAGACATACCTGGACTGTTGCCTTGATTCTTTCTTTTAATTATAATTTAAAGTTTATTGATCTTTGAGAATGTGTTCTTGCACTGTTGTACCATTGAAAATCCTCTAAAGACAATATTATCGTTTATCGTAATAATTACTGGGACTGTTTATCATCCAGCTACATTTGTTATGGGGGCAGGTTTAATACCGCCCCTTTAAGGCATTTCTAACCTGCGTCTCTGTCGCCTGCAGGTTGCTCCAGCTTGACCTGCACCATGTCTGATTTGCTGAGATACATCGACTACGACCACAAAGCCACCTTCCTGAAGATGCTGAACCAGCAGCGCATGGAGGGCGAGCACTGCGACGTGGTGGTGGTGGTGGAGAACATCGAGTTCCGGGCGCACCGCTGCGTCCTCGCCGCCTGCAGCAACTACTTCAAGAAGCTCTTCAAGAAGCAGAGTGACGAGGACAACTCCATCGTGGAGCTCGACTTCATCCGCTCCGACATCTTCGAGGAAGTGCTCAACTACATGTACACAGCGCGGCTGGCGGTGCGGAAGAAGGACATCAACATGATGATGTCGTCCGGACAGATCCTCGGCATCAACTTCCTGGACAACCTTTGCACCCAGAAGCGGGAGCTGACCAACATGAAGACCCGCGAGAACCAGGCGCCGGACGACCACGGCATGCGGGCGCAGGATGCCATCTTGAAGGAGCTCGCCATGGAGGAGGTGAGGAAAAACAGCTTCTACGACCAGGGGATGGACGCCATCGGCCCCGGCGGCTCCCACGTCTCGCAGCCGCACAGCTACAACACGGGGCTGGGGAAGGACCCGCACGCCCACGGCTGGGGGTCGTCGACCTCCGCCGCCGACATGAAGCTGGAGTACCTCCTGTACGGCCACCGCGACCACAACTCCTGCCAGAGCGCCAGCGCCAAGCCACTCGACCACAACGCCAAGAAGGAGCGGCTGCTGACCGCCAACCGCCCGTACGGCTGCGAGCACTGCCCCAAAGCCTTCACCACCGCCGCGCACCTCAAGGAACACCTGAAGATCCACTCGGGCTTCAAGCCCCACCGCTGCGTCGTCTGCGGCAAGGCCTTCATCCGGGGGCCCGACCTGAAGCGGCACGAGCGCGTGCACAGCAACGAGCGGCCCTTCGCCTGCCAGATGTGCGAAAAGGCCTTCAAGCACAAGTCCCACCTGAAGGACCACGAGCGGCAGCACCGGGGCGAGCGGCCCTTCAACTGCGGCTCGTGCGACAAGGCGTTCATCAAGGCGTCGGACCTGAAGCGCCACTGGAACACGATGCACAGCGCCAACCCACGCAGACAGATGTCGCTGTCGCCCGCCGCCTCCCAGCACGGCCCGGCGGAGGCCGCCGACCAGAGAGACTGGAAACTGGAGACCGGGCCACACTCGCACAACTCTGGGGACTGCTGAACGATCCGACACACACACACACACACACACACACACACACACACACACACACACACACTGACATACAGGGGCGTCTCAATAAATAGGAATATAATCAATAAGGTAATTTTATTTCAGTCATTTAATCCAAAACGTACGACGGAGGATGAGGGCCATGCTAAGAAAATAAAGAAAATTATGAGAATAAAGTCAATAATATTATTAATTTATTCTCATAATATTTACATTATTCTAAAAATATTATTACTTTATTCTCGTATTATTTCGACTTTATTCTCATTATTTTATTTTTTAATCTTTCTCAATATGGCCTTTATACTCCATCATAATCTCATGTTTAAAAAAAACCAATTCATTACAGACAGAATATTTTCAAATTTTAATTTCTGTTATTTTAGAGCACAGGTGCCAAACTCAAGGCCCGTGGGCCATATCCGGCCCAACAAAGCTATTTTTGTGGCCCTCTGTACTCCAGATTCGTTTAGAGGGCCACATAATTAGAATTTTAAGATAAATATTACTTTATCAGTCAAAAGGAATCACTTAATATTTGAGAAAATATGTGTTAAATTTTAATTAATCTTAAAAAGCACAACTCAAAAGCAGAGAAAGATGTAATATTTTAAGTTTGTCAGTATGTAGCTTTATTAATGATTTCATGATTTCAATTTGACCCGAAATTATTTTTTGACACCCTTGATTTAGAGGATTTTAGCCAAAACATGGTTTAATTACACAAAACTGTGTTGTAATAGGATTTAACAGAAAAAAGTTCCACACCACAAATAGTAAAAACTGCAGAACTGAATCTGATGTATTAAAAAAAGAATAGTATTACACTGTGGCTAAATGATTATTTTAGTTATTAAGTTATTCTTTTGACCATTAATAATTAAAAATTGTTACAATTGGATGAAAAAATCAGATTTTGCACTTAAGCCTTTTTTTATGCAGTATTAAAAAAATGCGAATAATTTAATTACATTTTTAAATTATTACAATTTGCTTAAAATACAAATGTTATATTTTTCTACAGTTTAGCTTAATTAATCCTATGACTGTCAGCAAATTACCTTTTCTCTTTGTCCGCATATTCCAGTTCCTGATTAATTGATTACTAAATTAGTTGACGATTATTTGATGAATCGATTAATCACGATTAACCCGATTAATCGCTTCAGCCCTACAGTACACACACAGTAATATTTACTTTAATTTTAAGGATTAACATGAACACAAAACTATTTTTATAAGATTTTTAACTGATAGTTATTTTATGTAGCTGCTAACTTTAGAGTTATCTATCAGTCAGTCACACCCACAAAACCACAAAAAAAGCAGAATGTGCCATGTCCAAGCATATTGATGGAAAGTTAAGTGTAAGGATAAGCTTTAGTGGAAAATGTTAACAGTACTCCATAGATTCTTAGAATCATTTTGGTGATTGAATAAGCTTTTGGTGTCTTTGGAAGTGAGGGCAGAAAAATAAAATCAGCATTTCCATTAGGTTTGTTAGCAAACGGAAGCTTTCATTGCTCTACACTTTTCCAGGCAGACATCTACTCTGACAATGCACTTGATGAAACACAGAGGACCAACATAAGTAGATGCACATTGCACCTCAAATCATCACTGACTGTGGAAACTTTACACTGGACCTCCTTTAACCTCTCTTTTATGACCTCGATTTTCAAATAAGACACAAATTTTACTTTTATCTGAAAAGAGGAATTTTGGGCCTGATTCAGAAACAGCCAAATATGCAACATGCATCAGGTGCTGCCCGTTTCCTGCGTTTTTACATTGTCTACTATCACACTTTTTCCTTCCACTAAACTTTCATAACATTTCTGTGTTAAAAATCTTACGTAACTTATGAGAATTTCAGGTTGTAGCCAATCAAATGGTTTGAAAAATGTTAGTTTCACTTTTTTTATTGAATTGCTGACTTTAGTTATCTTTTTGATTATATTGTAATTAATTGAGATGCCAGTGGACTGACCTGCTAACATGCACACTTTAATCCCACTTACACACACCGACACAAGCACGAGGACAGTGATGGGAGTGCAGAACAGGAGAGCAGAGCATGTTCATAAAGACTGTGAGGCTGTATTATTATTATTATTATTATGATTATTATTATAATTCTACAGAGTTATGTCCTTCCCACCTGTAAAGTCATGTAAATGTTTAGTTCACTATACTATACATATATTTTTCACAAAGCATCGTCGCTATCTAGACCTGAGGGGTTCTCATAACGTTATTTTTTTCTTTTCTTTTTAATAAAAAACATTTAAATGTTCGTTTAACCTTTTATGAATTTTATGGAGATAATAACAGAGTCCAAGAAGGAAAGAAAGAGGGAATGGGGGGAGAAAATAATTTTCTGCATAACATTTGTTGCATTGAGTATATTCATGTGGATGTTTTTAAATGGATGTTTAGTTGTATTGATTGATATTACACTGTAAAAGTAAGACGCAGACGAAACCAAAGTCTTGGACTCCTGACGGATCGTCCTCAGAGACTGTCCTGTCCAAGCAGAACCGGCCAACTAGATTTACTGTTATACAGTATGACTGTCATCCGGGGCTATCCACAGATAATGATCGGTGTCTGTATATACTGTAGCTTAGTTTGTTGCACAACTAGAGTTCACAATATTGAAATCATGCACATATAACATTGTCCTACTCCTACACTTTGACAATAAACACCATTTGCTGTGTTTTAATGTTGTTGTCTTTTTGTGGAAGCAATAAAACTTTTACAAATGTTTCTTCAACGTACATCTGGGCTAAAGTTTTACCGTGACGTATGTAATGCGCCAGTTCGACGGTACGAAGCTTTTCGGAAATTGTCTGCGCTGTAAACCGCCATTCTCCACTGCGAAGAGAGAAGTGCCGAGCTCAATGAAATGGCTGTCAATGTTAATTCATTATTTCGAAGCGCGGACGGCTTCGTTCACATCCTCCGCTGCCGTTGCTAAACTACAGGCAGACTACAATTCTAAAACAGCGCAGGAAATCGACGTCATCGTTCACGTCTCGTCCTTTTGTTCGCTGATTGGCTTGGTAGAAATTCTAAACCGTCGGTGCTACGTCATCTGCAGCTCTACATGCTAGCGATAGCCCTCATGCCAACGTTAGCCTTCCACGCAAAATAAGCATTTTACATTATTATTATTTTTTTTTAGTTATGTTTATCACACTGAATGGATTAAGTCAATATAAATCAACGTAGTGGTGATAGCACATGTGCTACTGACAGCATTTAAGATAACCTTAGCATTTTAGATAATTTTTGTTTACGTTAGCACATTGAATGGAGTAATTTTTGTTGGTCAACATGTTGCTCATGACCCACATCCTACTGCTAGTGTCAACATGCTATTTACTCTACATGCTAGTGATAGCCCTCTTGCTAACATTAGCTTTGAACCTAAAATCAGCATTTTAGCAATTTTTTTTATTTATTAGATGTTTATCATACTGAATGAAGTAAGTCTATGTAAATCAACATACTGGTGACACCCCACATGCTATAGGTGCCCATAGTCGGTCCTTGAGGGCCGGCATCCTGCATGTTTTAGTCCGTCCCTGGTTTAACGCACCTGGATCAAATGATGTCTCATTAGAAGCCCTAAGAAGAACATTGACATGCTGAGAAGGTTGTTACTACCACCAGGGAGAGAACTAAACACTGGCCCTTCAGGACCGACTTTGGGCACCACAGATTTAAGGTACCCTTAGGATTTGGGGTAATTTTACGTTATATACTAATGTTACCATACTGAATGGAGTAATCTTGTGTTAGTCAACATGCTTGTGATAACCCTTGCACTACTGGTAGTATCAACATGCTAGTGACTCAATATGACTTAACTACTAAACAAAGAATCTTAAAATGACTTAACTATGCAAATGTTGTCAATAAATGCAGTGCAAACAGTAAATACAAAACAACATTGTTCAAAACAAATATTAGCTAATAATAATTAGCTAATTATTATCATTAGCTAATAATTAGCTAATGTTTGTTTTGAACATTTCTGAGATATATATCAGATATATATAAGACTGTGTATATTCCCTTTTGTAAGTACATTTCATTCAATTCCCTCTTATTTTCTAACAAAATTCTATAGTATTTATTCACAATTTTTTCTTAAAAATCCTTAGTGATCACTAGGCCTGTCACAATAACAAATTTTGTTGGATGATAAATTGTCTCAGAAGTTATTGTGATAAACAATATTGTTGTTTTGAGACCATTTTCAAATAATAATGCTAATGGCTTAATAATAACAAAACATTTTATTCTCAAAGACCAAAAACTTTAAATTCTAACTGTAAGTCTTTTTAAAGACATAATAAATAAACAAAACAACAAAGAAAATTCATTATGAAGACTCTGTAAACAAAATTGTCCTTCAAAAGAAGGGCTAGTTGAGACCAAAGTACCAAACTGAAGAGTTTTAACTTCTAGTTTTTGATGAGAGAGAAACAATAAATCATACAAATGGAAATTATTGAGCTTGTTTTAATTTATCATGTGATTATTTGATTTATTGCTTCTTGTGACAGGCCTATTTACAACTTGAGTGGAGTCAGTCTGTGATGCATTTACTTGACTGAGCATGACTGGAAAGTAAACAACTTGTTTATGTAGACATATTGAATACATTAACATGCATTTTGACTCAGCCTTTGGTTTGTTGTAAAGGCTCAGACACTCTGCAATCTCAGGTCACATTCTGCACCTTCAGCAAAACCGTTTTTATTTTGAGAATAATAAAGCCTGGAGGAAAAAAATCAGTAGAAATCTCAGCGCTCGTCTCATACTCTGTATGCAACACTAGATGGTGCCCTGTTCCTAGTGATTGACCCGTTCTTGTCCATCTTTGACCTGCTGGTGTCCACCGTCCATCGCTATGGGAACCAGAAATGACACTGGTTTGATGAAAAACCTGCAGTATTTATTAAAGGAAGCTGAGTTCAGAGTGAAAAACACAGACTGAGTGAAATGTATGCGCTGTCACACCTCTGTGTTTTCCATGCATTTTACATGCGCTTGGAGGGATGCCGGTGGAAAGTCAGGGCGCTGTAGATTCGGGAATAAAATCGCCTTCGTCTTGGTTGTTCGTCCTCACAGCCCAGTGGGAGAACATCCAACAGGAGCAGAGCTTGAACACATGGGATTTGAAGCAGCTTTGTGGAAAAATGACATCAGTGTCTAATGGAAAAGGCAAGCCTGACCTCGCTGTCAGTGGATGCCTGAGATCTGTTTTCTGCATTTCCTGACCTTGTTCTTGTTTCTGTGCGTGTGTTTGTACATTTAGAGAACCAAAAAGACCAACAAAGTGTGGGTATTTTCCTCTGACTCCTTTTTTCAGTTGCACTGAGCTCAGAGGTGTGGTGCAAGTTAAGTTGTGGTTACGGTTAGAGTTAGGAATATGTTGGTAATGGGTACAATTAGTGTTAGAGTTAGGCATAAATGCAGTTCCTGAAATGAATAGAAGTTGATGCAACATCCTCAGATCAATAAAACTTCCCAAGTATTTTTGTCTAGTGCAAATATCTAGGACATTTTATTTGAAATAAGACAACAATACATTAAAAGTAACTTTTCAGCAAGATAATTAAGCTTGTTTTGAGTCAATAACTATTACATGTAGATTTTTTTTAAAAAGTATTAGGTCCAATGGCAGACTTGTTTCACGTAAAACAGGGAAGATGTCTTGTCAAAAGACATCAGTT
>NW_006800095.1:469449-487734 GCF_000485575.1 Poecilia formosa | reverse complement strand
CACACACACACACACACACACACAAACCAACATTGACATACAGGGGCGTCTCAATAAATAGGAATATAATCAATAAGGTAATTTTATTTCAGTCATTTAATCCAAAACGTACGACGGAGGATGAGGGCCATGCTAAGAAAATAAAGAAAATTATGAGAATAAAGTCAATAATATTATTAATTTATTCTCATAATATTTACATTATTCTAAAAATATTATTACTTTATTCTCGTATTATTTCGACTTTATTCTCATTATTTTATTTTTTAATCTTTCTCAATATGGCCTTTATACTCCATCATAATCTCATGTTTAAAAAAAAACAATTCATTACAGACAGAATATTTTCAAATTTTAATTTCTGTTATTTTAGAGCACAGGTGCCAAACTCAAGGCCCGTGGGCCATATCCGGCCCAACAAAGCTATTTTTGTGGCCCTCTGAACTCCAGATTCGTTTAGAGGGCCACATAATTAGAATTTTAAGATAAATATTACTTTATCAGTCAAAAGGAATCACTTAATATTTGAGAAAATATGTGTTAAATTTTAATTAATCTTAAAAAGCACAACTCAAAAGCAGAGAAAGATGTAATATTTTAAGTTTGTCAGTAAGTAGTTTTATTAATACTTTTATTCATGATTTCAATTTGACCCGAAATTATTTTTTGACACCCTTGATTTAGAGGATTTTAGCCAAAACATGGTTTAATTACACAAAACTGTGTTGTAATAGGATTTAACAGAAAAAAGTTCCACACCACAAATAGTAAAAACTGCAGAACTGAATCTGATGTATTAAAAAAAGAATAGTATTACACTGTGGCTAAATGATTATTTTAGTTATTAAGTTATTCTTTTGACCATTAATAATTAAAAATTGTTACAATTGGATGAAAAAATCAGATTTTGCACTTAAGCCTTTTTTTTTTGCGTTTTTAAAAAATGCGAATAATTTAATTACATTTTTAAATTATTACAATTTGCTTAAAATACAAATGTTATATTTTTCTACAGTTTAACTTAATTAATCCTATGACTGTCAGCAAATTACCTTTTCTCTTTGTCCGCATATTCCAGTTCCTGATTAATTGATTACTAAATTAGTTGACGATTATTTGATGAATCGATTAATCACGATTAACCCGATTAATCGCTTCAGCCCTACAGTACACACACAGTAATATTTACTTTAATTTTAAGGATTAACATGAACACAAAACTATTTTTATAAGATTTTTAACTGATAGTTATTTTATGTAGCTGCTAACTTTAGGGTTATCTATTAGTCAGTCACACCCACAAAACCACAAAAAAAGCAGAATGTGCCATGTCCAAGCATATTGATGGAAAGTTAAGTGTAAGGATAAGCTTTAGTGGAAAATGTTAACAGTACTCCATAGATTCTTAGAATCATTTTGGTGATTGAATAAGCTTTTGGTGTCTTTGGAAGTGAGGGCAGAAAAATAAAATCAGCATTTCCATTAGGTTTGTTAGCAAACGGAAGCTTTCATTGCTCTACACTTTTCCAGGCAGACATCTACTCTGACAATGCACTTGATGAAACACAGAGGACCAACATAAGTAGATGCACATTGCACCTCAAATCATCACTGACTGTGGAAACTTTACACTGGACCTCCTTTAACCTCTCTTTTATGACCTCGATTTTCAAATAAGACACAAATTTTACTTTTATCTGAAAAGAGGAATTTTGGGCCTGATTCAGAAACAGCCAAATATGCAACATGCATCAGGTGCTGCCCGTTTCCTGCGTTTTTACATTGTCTACTATCACACTTTTTCCTTCCACTAAACTTTCATAACATTTCTGTGTTAAAAATCTTACGTAACTTATGAGAATTTCAGGTTGTAGCCAATCAAATGGTTTGAAAAATGTTAGTTTCACTTTTTTTATTGAATTGCTGACTTTAGTTATCTTTTTGATTATATTGTAATTAATTGAGATGCCAGTGGACTGACCTGCTAACATGCACACTTTAATCCCACTTACACACACCGACACAAGCACGAGGACAGTGATGGGAGTGCAGAACAGGAGAGCAGAGCATGTTCATAAAGACTGTGAGGCTGTATTATTATTATTATTATTATGATTATTATTATAATTCTACAGAGTTATGTCCTTCCCACCTGTAAAGTCATGTAAATGTTTAGTTCACTATACTATACATATATTTTTCACAAAGCATCGTCGCTATCTAGACCTGAGGGGTTCTCATAACGTTATTTTTTTCTTTTCTTTTTAATAAAAAACATTTAAATGTTCGTTTAACCTTTTATGAATTTTATGGAGATAATAACAGAGTCCAAGAAGGAAAGAAAGAGGGAATGGGGGGAGAAAATAATTTTCTGCATAACATTTGTTGCATTGAGTATATTCATGTGGATGTTTTTAAATGGATGTTTAGTTGTATTGATTGATATTACACTGTAAAAGTAAGACGCAGACGAAACCAAAGTCTTGGACTCCTGACGGATCGTCCTCAGAGACTGTCCTGTCCAAGCAGAACCGGCCAACTAGATTTACTGTTATACAGTATGACTGTCATCCGGGGCTATCCACAGATAATGATCGGTGTCTGTATATACTGTAGCTTAGTTTGTTGCACAACTAGAGTTCACAATATTGAAATCATGCACATATAACATTGTCCTACTCCTACACTTTGACAATAAACACCATTTGCTGTGTTTTAATGTTGTTGTCTTTTTGTGGAAGCAATAAAACTTTTACAAATGTTTCTTCAACGTACATCTGGGCTAAAGTTTTACCGTGACGTATGTAATGCGCCAGTTCGACGGTACGAAGCTTTTCGGAAATTGTCTGCGCTGTAAACCGCCATTCTCCACTGCGAAGAGAGAAGTGCCGAGCTCAATGAAATGGCTGTCAATGTTAATTCATTATTTCGAAGCGCGGACGGCTTCGTTCACATCCTCCGCTGCCGTTGCTAAACTACAGGCAGACTACAATTCTAAAACAGCGCAGGAAATCGACGTCATCGTTCACGTCTCGTCCTTTTGTTCGCTGATTGGCTTGGTAGAAATTCTAAACCGTCGGTGCTACGTCATCTGCAGCTCTACATGCTAGCGATAGCCCTCATGCCAACGTTAGCCTTCCACGCAAAATAAGCATTTTACATAAATTTTTTTTATTTTTTTAGTTATGTTTATCACACTGAATGGATTAAGTCAATGTAAATCAACATAGTGGTGATAGCACATGTGCTACTGACAGCATTTAAGATAACCTTAGCATTTTAGATAATTTTTGTTTACGTTAGCACATTGAATGGAGTAATTTTTGTTGGTCAACATGTTGCTCATGACCCACATCCTACTGCTAGTGTCAACATGCTATTTACTCTACATGCTAGTGATAGCCCTCTTGCTAACATTAGCTTTGAACCTAAAATCAGCATTTTAGCAATTTTTTTTATTTATTAGATGTTTATCATACTGAATGAAGTAAGTCTATGTAAATCAACATACTGGTGACACCCCACATGCTATAGGTGCCCATAGTCGGTCCTTGAGGGCCGGCATCCTGCATGTTTTAGTCCGTCCCTGGTTTAACGCACCTGGATCAAATGATGTCTCATTAGAAGCCCTAAGAAGAACATTGACATGCTGAGAAGGTTGTTACTACCACCAGGGAGAGAACTAAACACTGGCCCTTCAGGACCGACTTTGGGCACCACAGATTTAAGGTACCCTTAGGATTTGGGGTAATTTTACGTTATATACTAATGTTACCATACTGAATGGAGTAATCTTGTGTTAGTCAACATGCTTGTGATAACCCTTGCACTACTGGTAGTATCAACATGCTAGTGACTCAATATGACTTAACTACTAAACAAAGAATCTTAAAATGACTTAACTATGCAAATGTTGTCAATAAATGCAGTGCAAACAGTAAATACAAAACAACATTGTTCAAAACAAATATTAGCTAATAATAATTAGCTAATTATTATCATTAGCTAATAATTAGCTAATGTTTGTTTTGAACATTTCTGAGATATATAAGACTGTGTATATTCCCTTTTGTAAGCACATTTCATTCAATTCCCTCTTATTTTCTACCAAAATTCTATAGTATTTATTCACAATTTTTTCTTAAAAATCCTTAGTGATCACTAGGCCTGTCACAATAACAAATTTTGTTGGATGATAAATTGTCTCAGAAGTTATTGTGATAAACAATATTGTTGTTTTGAGACCATTTTCAAATAATAATGCTAATGGCTTAATAATAACAAAACATTTTATTCTCAAAGACCAAAAACTTTAAATTCTAACTGTAAGTCTTTTTAAAGACATAATAAATAAACAAAACAACAAAGGAAATTCATTATGAAGACTGTAAACAAAATTGTCCTTCAAAAGAAGGGCTAGTTGAGACCAAAGTACCAAACTGAAGAGTTTTAACTTCTAGTTTTTGATGAGAGAGAAACAATAAATCATACAAATGGAAATTATTGAGCTTGTTTTAATTTATCATGTGATTATTTGATTTATTGCTTCTTGTGACAGGCCTATTTACAACTTGAGTGGAGTCAGTCTGTGATGCATTTACTTGACTGAGCATGACTGGAAAGTAAACAACTTGTTTATGTAGACATATTGAATAAATTAACATGCATTTTGACTCAGCCTTTGGTTTGTTGTAAAGGCTCAGTCACTCAGCCATCTCAGGTCACATTCTGCACCTTCAGCAAAACCGTTTTTATTTTGAGAATAATAAAGCCTGGAGGAAAAAAATCAGTAGAAATCTCAGCGCTCGTCTCATACTCTGTATGCAACACTAGATGGTGCCCTGTTCCTAGTGATTGACCCGTTCCTGTCCATCTTTGACCTGCTGGTGTCCACCGTCCATCGCTATGGGAACCAGAAATGACACTGGTTTAATGAAAAACCTGCAGTATTTATTAAAGGAAGCTGAGTTCAGAGTGAAAAACACAGACTGAGTGAAATGTATGCGCTGTCACACCTCTGTGTTTTCCATGCATTTTACATGCGCTTGGAGGGATGCCGGTGGAGAGTCAGGGCGCTGTAGATTCGGGAATAAAATCGCCTTCGTCTTGGTTGTTCGTCCTCACAGCCCAGTGGGAGAACATCCAACAGGAGCAGAGCTTGAACACATGGGATTTGAAGCAGCTTTGTGGAAAAATGACATCAGTGTCTAATGGAAAAGGCAAGCCTGACCTCGCTGTCAGTGGATGCCTGAGATCTGTTTTCTGCATTTCCTGACCTTGTTCTTGTTTCTGTGCGTGTGTTTGTACATTTAGAGAACCAAAAAGACCAACAAAGTGTGGGTATTTTCCTCTGACTCCTTTTTTCAGTTGCACTGAGCTCAGAGGTGTGGTGCAAGTTAAGTTGTGGTTACGGTTAGAGTTAGGAATATGTTGGTAATGGGTACAATTAGTGTTAGAGTTAGGCATAAATGCAGTTCCTAAAATGAATGGAAGTTGATGCAACATCCTCAGATCAATAAAACTTCCCAAGTATTTTTGTCTAGTGCAAATATCTAGGACATTTTATTTGAAATAAGACAATACATTAAAAGTAACTTTTCAGCAAGATAATTAAGCTTGTTTTGAGCCAATAACTATTAAATGTAGATTTAAAAAAAAAAAGTATTAGGTCCAATGGCAGACTTGTTTCACGTAAAACAGGGAAGATGTCTTGTCAAAAGACATCAGTTGCAGAAAAAATCTGTAACTGACAATCAACTAATCAATCAAGTTAGTCTTGATTGATTAATACACAATCATAGAACACAAAGTCAACAATTGAAACATTATATTTTGTCAAATGCCGTCTTTTAATGAACTTTAGTGTTCATTAAAGTTTCATTTATGATCTTTCAAAAGTGAGTTATTAGCCTTGATTTAAAGGAACTCGGTGTTTCGGCTGTTTTGTAGTTTTCTGCAACTTTGTTCCAGATTTGTGGTGCATTCAAGCTGAATGCTGCTTCTCCATGTTTGGTTCTGGTTCTGGGGATGCAGAGCAGAACCAAAACCAGAAGACCAGAGGTTCTGGAAGGTTGCTATGACAACAGCAGATCTTTCATGTATTGTGGTGCTAAACTGTTCAGTGATTTATAAACTAGCAACAGCATTTTAAAGTCTGTTCTCTCAGCTATGGGAGCCAGCGAAGGATTTTAGAGTTGGAGTGATGAGCTCTATCTTCCTGGTTCCTGGTAGATTCGGCTCTGGGTTCAACTATAGAAATGGATGAAAAATATCGCAAAGTTCTTGAGAATATAGAAAGACGTAATCTGTGTGTGAGAATGTGAGAGAGAGAGTGGGTGCATTAAAACCCATAACTGGCAGGATATGGGTTTGCATCACTGTCAGGCTGCAGCTGTGTGTGCGTGTGTGTGTGTGTGTGTGAGTGTGTGTGCGTGCATGCATGCGTGTGTGCGTGTGCCATTGTGTTGTGACTGAATGTGTGTCTATTCAAAGAAACTTAAAACACAATGTTTGCACCCAGGGAGGCAGACTGGACGGGTGTGTATGTGCAATGTGCATGAAAGGTGGAGAAGTGTGTGTGTTTGCATGCGTGCGTGTTTGCATGCGTGCATGCGTGCGCGCGCTTGTGTGTGTGTGTGTGCTCCACAGAGTGTTTGCCTATGTTTGCATGCATCTGTGCAAATGCTGATATCTTTGTGTGAATGACAGGCAGAGACAGAGCGTGCATTAATGCAGGTTGCCCTGTGTCAGTCTTTATTTGTTTTATGTATGCATGAGCGTGCGTGCATGCTTGTGCATGCACATGAACACATTATCAGTATTTATTGAGCTGTGTTTGAGAAAGTTTTGCTCTGTTTACATAAATTCATGTATAAACAACTGTGCAAAAGTTTTAAATCGCTCCTGTATTTTCCTGTCTCTTGGCCTCCATGCAGACTGACTATGTTAAAATTTTCTCTTAAATTTTAGATTCTAACATTGGCAGCATACAATGCTTTGCATAAGTATTAATACCCATTGTACTTTTACACATTTCGGGACCATTTTTATTATTAAACCAGATCAAAAACCCATTGAGATCAAAACCTCTTTCACAAGGATGACCTGGCTAAGAAAGGCAGCAACACACATCATGAGACACACATCTGTTTGACAAGACAAACAGAAATGACAAAAATAGGCAGTAGAAGTATGTAAATGTGAACAATTTGACAATATCATGCAGTAGATATGATATATAATTTTAAAAAAAAACAGGTGATCTAAGATTTGAAACTCTATTGACAGGATTTTCATCGTCTCTTTTTTAAAATTTCAGTGAAACGAGTTGTGACAGTTCTGGCCATGTAACCACAAACTGCAGTGTATTTTAGAAGGATTCTTCTGTGGTTGTTTTGTGGTTCTCCATTCATATATGAATGAAAAAGTGCATAGTCTTAAAAAAATGGCAGTAAATTTCTGAAAAGTGTGGTGTACTTTTGTATTCAGTCCATTCATTGATCAACTTTTCACATTGCACATATAAAACCCACATTCTTTTTCATGTCACTTTTTGTCAAAATGGCTCAAGATCAGTCAGAATGTATGACTGTCTCAATGTTGTTGGATTTAGGTCTTGACTTTGACTACGCCATTCAAAAAAGGGGCTAGTTGAGACTGATGCACCATGCTGAAGACTTTTGTCATCCAGCTTTTGGTAGAAAGAGAATGACTAAAAAAAAAAACAATCATGCAAATGGAAATTATCTCACTAGTTTGTAACACCATTAATTCATTTATAGCTTATTGCGACAGGCCTAATGACTCGAGACTTTTGCACAGCACAGCATGAGAGTGTTATGTGGTACATATTAGTATTGAGTGGATTGGTGACCTAAGAGTCACGTCTGCACGGGTTTATGTGCGTATGAAGCCTCTCTTCAGCTGCAGTGTGAGTGTGTGTGTTTATGTGCAGAATGAACACCCGGTTTCCATTACGCCGGGCCGGCCGGGTTCCATCAGCCAGACCACAAGCCTCCTGTCTCCAATCAGGCTCCACCCAGCGCCGCCACAGGCTTCCCAGAAAAGAACAGCATCTAATTAGAAAGAAAAAAAACTTTAATTATGCTCATCTCATCTCTGTCTCACTCTGAGAGAATAAAACGACTGTATACAAACAAGATGATATGATGGATGAATGTGAAAGGAGAAGGCTCATGTTTTTTTTTTATTTATAGGGAAAAAAATCATATATATGCATATGATTTTTTTTCCTCAAGCCAGCATGATGGCTTTTAATCAGGGATGCTGACATTCATGAGGCATAATGTCGTTCTCTCCGCCTGAGCACCATCTGGAAATTCTTCTCCTTTTTTAAGAGACTTCATGATCTGTCTTCTGCTTTTATGATTTTAAAAAGCGATAAATCATCTTCCAAATGTGCATCTCCACTTACTGTCCTCTACTGGTGCACTGCTGGCCTGTTAAATGATTTGTGGAGCAGAGCAGAGGTGGGTAGAGTACAAAAAAAGATTGTAATCAAGTAAGAGTAGCACTACTTCATCATATTTTTACTCAAATAAAAGAAAATGTAACTGTCCAAGAAATTACTCAAGTAAGAGAAAAAGTATTTGGTAAAAGGGAACTCATTTATTTCATATTTAAAAAATTTTGTCAAGTAGAAAATTTGGTATTTTAAAGGTCAAAATGAAAATAATTAATTCAAGTAGTTAAAAAATTTACTCAAGAGTACCACTACTTCAACATATTTTTACTCAAGTAAAAGCAAAAGTACCCGTCCAAGAAATTACTCAAGTAAGAGTAAAAAAGTAATTTAATAATCAGATGGACCAGAAAATAAAATTAAGTGGTCCTTTAATGATTGTTTTTCATTCAACATGTAGAAAATCCTGAAATTTGATTAAAGTAAGAGTAGAAATACTTCATAATAAAATTAAGTAAAAAAAAAAAAAACTACAAAAAATATTCCTAAAAGTAAGAACCCATTGTGAGTAACTTCATTCCCAAAATGCTACTGAAGTAAATGTAACTAGCAGAGGTGGGTAGTCCCTAGTTACATTTACTTCAGTAATGTTTTGTAAAAAAAAAAAAAGTACTTGGAGTACTTTTACTACCCTGTACTTTTTACTTTAACTAGAGCAAAGTTTGTGGATACACTACCAACTGTGAGTATTTCACTGAATGAAGAACAAGCTTGTTTTTTAAAAAAAATCACTAAACAGACCCACTTGTTACTTTTATTTGAGTAATTTTTATCATGAAGTTCTATTATTGAGTAAAGTTTCTGGATTCTGACTTCATTTTAAGAACAACAAACTTGTTTTAACCAAAAACTCACCAGACACAGACACACAGCTGCAGTGTTTTAAAGTTTCATCACTTTTTTATTGAAAGAAACTGATTTTGAAAAAGAAATCTTAATATTTTTTGTTACTTATATGAATTATTGTCCTCTTGGTCTTTAATATACCAACATTTCCACTTAACTTTATATTTTGGTCCATCTGATTATGTAATTTTTAAATATTAAATGATTTATAATTTGATCAGTTACTCAGTACTTGAGTAGACTTTTTACCAAATTACTTAACTGAGTAATTTCTTGGATGGCCACTTTTTACTTTTTACTTGAGTAAAAGTTTAAGAACAGAGCGACTGGTAACACTTTATTTGAAGGCATAAGACTGACATGGCAGTGTCATATAACACCTGATATGAACACAAAGTGTCATTCAATAAATAATTACACTTTTAATGGACTTTTAATGAAACTTTTAGTGCAACTTTTCATTAAAAGTGTCATTATCTACACTTTATGACAACAGTCATAAATATTTAGGAAGACTCCTTCATGTTCATGACAGGTGTTATGTCATGTTTATGACATGGTCATGTCAACCTTATTCACAATCCTTCAAATAAAGTGCTGCTGTGCTATAATTTTTGGTTTCTCTGCCCGCCTCCACAGCAGAGGCCGTTGTAAGCTATCTAACTCTGGATCCGCGGCTCGTCTTCAGAGGGAGTGTCTCTCAGGAATGTGCCGGTGTTTTCACTCATCACCCTGAACACATGAGCTCCTTTCTGACCTCTTTCCTCCAGCTTTATTAGCTGCGACCCGCGTTCGCCCGCAGACAGGCTCCGTCTTTGTTGGCCGCCATTGCGCTGACCCGCCGAGTCACGTGGCTGGACTCGGGTTATCGAGTCATCTCGATCTGCCTGCAGGAGCCATTGTTCGGGCCCGGACCAGATGTTCCGGTTGCTAGATTAGCATCGCGTCACTCCTCAGCGGGGAGTCCGGGCCTCGCTGCCTGCGCTGAATCTTATCTTCCACCTGCACTGTTTCTTTTTGTTTCCAGAACCCTGGTGCTTTGGTCAGCCCTGCAGGGAGTTTTATTCTGCGGCCAAACACAATTAAAGCAGAATGTCTGAATGGAAATAAGTTAAAATATTGCTTTTGTTATCTCTAGTCAGACTGTTTATCATTTTCCTTTTGCGCAACTTCCTTTTGAATTATTCTCATTTCCATCTCTTTTCTTTTCTTTCCCTTTCTTTTATCTTTCATCTTTTCTTCTTTTTTCTGTTTTCAGCTTTAGTCTTCTTGTTCTTTTCCCATCCTGTTTTCTTTTAATATTACATTTTCAGTTATTTTTCAACCCTTTTCTATGAATTTAATAAGCTTTAGTTTCTGTGGAACTGGATATGAAAGTTGTACTTATTATTATTATTATTATTATTATTATATGTTTGTTTTGTTCTTTTGTTTAATTTTTTCCTCCGACATTCTACATGTTTGAAGTAAATAAAGATTTAATTTCAGTTTTTTTTATCCTATTCATTTTTCCTTCCTCCGTTCCTTTTTATTCTCATCCTTTCCTTGAGTCCTATTCCTTTTCCAACTCTTCCTTATATTATTTGTTCTGTTAATTTGCATTCCTTTTCTCCTTTTCACTTTTCTTATTTTCAGATTATTCCTGCTCCTTTTTTCCCTGCAGCTTACTATCTATTATTTCATGTTCTTTATCTTCTCCCTTGACTTTCCTTTCTTTCTCTTTCATTTTTCTTCTGCAGCTCCTCCTCCATCTCTTTTACAGATTTCTCTTCACTCCTTCCACCTCACTGCATTCCTCTTCCAACTCTTTTTTTTTGTCCATCTAATCCCTTCCTGTCTTCTGTCTTTTCTTATCTGTCTTTATAGGATTTTTTATCTCTCACATTGTCACTTTGCTTCATCCTCGTTTTACTCTTTCAGGATTTTATCTTTTCATGTTAAACTTCCTTTTCTCCTCTTTAGTAGCACAGATAAAAATATATTTTACCTGCAGCTCCTGTTTTCACTGTGCAGGTCTCACTCTGATAAAAGTGAACATTTAAAATTGTTTATATATCTTTTGTCATGTTTATCTTTATTCTTTTAATGATTCATACATTACCTCCCAAAAGTATTCATACTGGTTGATAAACAAATTTTGGTGTGGGAACCAAAACTGGCTGTCACCCAGTTTGGAGCCTAGCCCCCTGTGAAGCATGGTGGTGGCAGCATCATGCTATGGGAATGCTGCAAAGCTAAAAGTGAAAGTGTAGCTTCCCCTGCAAAAGCATAACAGTATGAAGGCGCAGGGGAAAAAAAAGGAAGAGTACATTTTTGCCAAAAAAGAAAATTTCAGATTAAATTCAGAAAATTCATTGAAAAACAAGTACATTTATGAGCTTTAAAAGTAAAAAAAAAAATGCTAAATATAACTCAGAAATTTTGAGATTAATTTAGAAATTTTCTAGAAAAAAATAATAAATTTCTGAGCTCCGAAAGTTGAAAATTTGCTACAAAAAACTGATAAATGTTTAGCTTATTTTTGAGACAAAATAAGAAAATTTCATACGTTTTATTTTGAAAATTTAAGTTGGAAATACGTTTCTTTTTGCCTGATTTTATTTTGTAATTATATGAAATATTTTAGGTTTTGTCTTTTTAAAAAAGACATATAACTTTATATTTTGATCCGTATGATGATGTAATTTTTAAATATTAAATTACCAGTAGCCTTTATACCAAAAACTTTTTTACTCTCAAGTAATTTCTTGATCGGCTACTTTTTACTTGAGTAAAAATATTTTTGAAGTAGTGCTACTCTTGTGTACAATTTTGGGGTAATTTTACTATGAAGTGTCACTTCTCTCAGTGACGTGCGGTGAGGTTCATAGCTGGTGAGGCACCGATTTAATTATAATCGGATTTGCAAATCTAGACCCCTGCATATTGTTTACGTAAGGAAATTTCGCGCATGCGTACAATGCTGGAGGGCAAAAAGACTATTCTTTAACATGTGATGCTTAACCGCGACGCCGCCGCAGAATAATTCCGTTATCGCAATCAAACTTAGACATGTAGATATTATTAATTTCGTGCTGTGCTTAACAGCAAAGGGAGAAACCGCTAAAGTACAACTCAAAACCACGTCTTTCTCGCTCTCTGTATCAGCGCAGCTACTGTATGGCTAGCTCGCTGTTACTGTCTCTCACTCTACTGTTGTGGAGTCACAATGTGTGGTTCATGAGCGCCCCCAGCGATGAGGCAAAAGAACTGCCTGCCTCACCTCGAATCTGTTCTCTGCTGTTTATGATCGCTCCTCAGCACACAAAACACGATACACACACAGTTGGTGACAATAAAAACACAGTACATTCAATACATAAGCTAAATTATGGAAAATCAGTTCATACATTAAATGTTTTTAACCATTTTATTGGTGACGTACAGACAGAAGGAGTATGCTCTCATAGAATGGTAGCCGGTGCAGTTAGCGAGAGGTTGCGCAATCCCAGGTGAGGCTCAGCTCGCTGCTGCCTCACCTGCTTCGCTTCCAAGCATTTGAATGGGAAAATGCGAAAATTCAGCGATTTTGAAGAAAAAAATAATCAGATTTGGTTAACTTAAATGAAAGAATAGGTACTTTATAGTACAAACCACAGGGTGAAAATATCTTTATAAATGATTATATTATTTTTCCATGATGAGCCTCACCTGCTTCCCCTGACCGCACGTCACTGGTGCCGTTTGTCGAAAAGTTGTGCTGTTTTAAGCAATAGGAGAATTCAACTGCAGTAGCCACGTTCAACCTAAGGAGGGCAGCACTGGGACTGAAAAGGAAAAATAACTGTTGTTAAGACAAGAAATATGAGCTGACTTAGGAGTTTTGCACAGTACCATAGTTCTGCCCGGTCTGTCCTTTCACAGACCTCGACCACCTGGACCATAAAGCTGTCAGGAGTCATGGCAGACGCGTTCTTTTCCTCCAACTCCTCATCTCTCTGTTTACATTTAAAGCTCCTCAGATGTTGGTTTTGTTGCCCAACACCTTTGCACACATTTACTGCGGGTTAGTATTTGTGTCTCTGGCCAAGGTATCTGTGATTGGTGGACAGAGAGCGTTATCAGGCCCCAGGAAGCTTTTCATCATCCAGGCTTCTCCAAGCTAGCATAGGCGTGTGTACACTGCAGGGAAAAACATGTGCTAAGTGAGTGTGTGTATAGATTTAGAGGTGTGTTTTAATTACTAAGCTCAGGTCCCAAAATCTGTTTCTCGGCTGCAATCAGATAAAAGTCAAGCTAACGAGGTCTCTCTTCATCATTAGCATTAATGTGTTTACCTTTAGGTTAGCTGTGCAAACGTATAAATCACTACGAGTACAAAACGGTGGAACCTCTTTGTAACAATCTTGTCTTTGTTCAACTCCTTGGGTGGAGGAGATCCAAATCAGAAACATTCATCCTCATGGCAGCAGGTTGATTTTTAAACACCAAATCTGTGCGACCTCCATCTGACGCCATTTTTAAATCAGAGCACATCTTAACCTACTTTTTAGGGAAAGTTGCTAAAAACAACTTTTCATATCTGGAAACTGAAATTTTTGCCTGTTCATCTTTGCAAAATAGCCCAAGCTCAGTCAGATTTGACGGAGATTGTCTCTGATAACAGACAGCGTCCCCCACAGGATAATACTGCCACTGCCATGTTTAATCAATCCCTCCTGAAAGTTGCAACTTTGCTATCACAATTATTACTTTAAATTCACTCATTATTCACAAATTTTGCGTGGAATTGCAACTTCCACCAGTCTTTGCAACTCTTCCTCAAATCTGATCAGTCACCTTAGTGCTTTTTGTATTTCCTTTCCTGATCAATCACTGCAACTCAGCTCAATTGTGACCACTCTGTCTTTTGGAAATTTGAGTAATTTTCAAACTCAAACTACTTTATTGATCCTAAAGGGAAATTAAAAGTTGTTGTAACTCATGTTAATTCAGATTGCAACTAACTTTCTAATTTATCTTCCTATTTCATGTCTCTTGAAAATCGAACCTGAAAGGTAAGAGCATGTGTGACACTATCAGTAACATTTGCATTTTCTTTCTTTTTTTGCAAAAACAATTTTTGACAAATTTTGTATGATTTGCTTAAACTGTGCTTATGTTATCAATATTCTTCTTTTGGACTTTGGCAGCTCCTCAGGAGTTGTTATTTAAGTTGCTTTTCCAGCTCAGTCAGACCACTGACCAATCGTGCTTGAGTTCCGCTATTTGTGTTGCTAGGTAACAGGCTGGGCTTTGCTGGAGTTGCTAGGTAACAGCACAGTGCCTTTGGAATGTGACAACTACCTGGAGCTTTTTGAAACGGACACCAAAAACATTAACTTATTGCCGAAAAAACTTCTGGGTGTTTCTTTTTAAAGAGCTTGGGCTGTTTTTAGAAGCAGTTGAGACCCAAGTGAAAGTACAAAAACGTTGCCAAGTGTTTCATTTATCTTGAACTGATTTGGGTTACCCATTGGAGGTAACCTCAGCGCAACATTGAGGTCAAGACAACAAATTTAAAACAGCCTCTTAAACTGAAATCTCAGACCCTTCACATGAGTTCCTCCTCCCATGTGGCTTGATCAACAGCTTCCACCAGTGAGCTCCTTTCTCTTGGCCACCAAGTGGTAATAATTTCAGGAGTCTCCCGGTTTGTGTTTGGAGCTTGTTGCCTAAGCCCTCCTGCAGGTCAGAAGTCTCTGAGCTTTGAGAAACAGATGCACACGATTAACTTGGACCACTTCAGATTGGTCGCTCTTTGAAGTCCAAGTTCCTTTTCTGTGACATTTTCTTTTGGAGCCCGGTGACTGTAACCAGAGACAGAAGGGGGGAGGCGAGCTGCTGGGGAAGAAGTAGGAGGGTGTGGGTCCTATTGGGCGGTCTGACTCTGAAAGGAAGAATGCTGAAAGTTTGTCTGTGTAGCTCATACAAATTGCTCTGTTGCTCTATATCTGATTTGGTTCTCAAAAACAAAATCACAGCACCTGCAAACACACTTGTGCCTAAAAAGTATCAGTAAACCCCAAAAAATAACAATCAATAGAGAAACTATTAGCTTTTGCTTTTTTGTTGTTTTTTTTGTCACCCTGTCATCCTCTGGACAACCAGTTTCCAGACGTTTTCAGTCAATTGTCAATTTGTACTTCACTAAATCAGAGGTTCCCAAATTTTCCCATATGTTGGAAAAGATATGGAAAAGGGGCATTAGCTTTTGGGCAAGGATTCCTTAAGCAAACTCACAGCCAATGCTACAAAATATGTGAAGAAGCACCAACCTTTAGTCTCTATTCAGTAATTATTACATTGGTTTAGCATAAATCCTGCCTCATATTTTCTGATTTTAGTTGTCCATGCTTTTCTAGGAGCAAAACAGCTAGATGAATCAGAAATATGAGCATGACAAATAACAGTTCAATAAGTCATTTTACTCTACAATGATTGAAAACAGATTAAATTTTATGATTAAAAAAATATTAAAATTTTGGTTAAAAAAAGTATTATTCATTTTTTTATTTTTGCTTTTTTTTCCCCCATCTTCAGGCAGCTTTAGCGCCCCCTGGTGGCCCCTACTTTGAAGAACTCTGCTCTAAATAACCTTCATGAGGTAAATCCAAACAAAAACATGTTTTTATGAAACTTTCCCAGTAAAAAAAAAAAAAAAACGGGGGATATTTATTGTTACAAAAACGGAAAACAAGAAATTCAGAATATGATGAGTACATATTTGTACAGACTAGAAAGTTTCTAACTTTCAGAGGCGGATCCACAGGGGTGGGCAAAGGGGGCAACTGCCCTCCCTACAGTAGACCCTTGACCCATCCCACATGCCCCTCAAATCTTATGTCGTTAAAAATCATACTTTCTTTTTGTCCAGAAGCCTTTTATAGCCTTCAAATTAAATATTAATCCAGGAAAAACTTTTCTCCAGTAAAAGCAGCGCTATTTCAAAATATTTTTACTTAACAGCAAAAAGTAGCTGTTCATAAAATTATTTTAATAAAAAAATGTAAATGATAACACCTGATTTAATATTTAGAAATTATGTCAATAGACTGACAAAATTGAAATCAAACAATTAAAGGGGGAAAAATCTGGAAAAATTTCACTTAAAAAAAGAGACATATATTTGCAGCAGAATTTCTCCTTTTTTGTAGGTTTTTTATTTTATTTTATTTTTCAAGGCAAGCCACAAGAGAAGCGTTGGTGATGGTTTAGATATTGTCCTGCATTTCTCCTCCCATCTGTTTCCAACATGCTGGTGAGCCGAGACGAACCGACCCGGCCAAGAAATGTCACTGATGTGTTTGAAAATTCATTGCCTCACATCTCATCAGTAATGAAGTGTTTGAAACAACTAGAAGCGAGCGTGGAAAAGAAGAGGAACAGACGAGATCCAGAGGATTCGTGACAAATCCTCTGCATGTTTCTAATGGCTCAAAATGTCACACACCACTTTTGTCTGGTCATTAATAAAGTTAAAAGCCTCCAAAACGTTTGTTTTTGTAAATTGACATCTGGTCCCTCCTCATTTAGAGGGTGGCAATGACAAAATCACATCTGGGCATGCTCAGATTGTGAAAAACACAGACCTCTTTAAGTCACTTATGCTTTGATTTTATTTTAAAATGTGTTTGTTTGTTTTTTTTTGTTTGTTTTTTTAAAACATCCAATAAACTCTGTACCTTGAGGTTTTACATCAGGGGTGTCAAACTTATTTTCATTTTGGGTCATATCAAAAATCTTAGTGTTTTTAAAGGGCCAGTTGTGCCAGAATGTATTGATAAAACCTATTGTATTTATAAAATGCTGAAACAAACAGCTATTTATTAATATTTCAAAAGTATTTCTTAAAATAAATAACATTTAACATCTCTCCAAAGTGATCAGTCTCTCCATGATTTTGTGATTGTTTCAGTGTTTTTTTTGCATTGAAAATTACAGATTTTATTATGCTAATTTTTTAAAGGAATTTTTACATTATTGGTGCTCATTTATGATGTTAAAAGTTACTTTTTTTACTTGCCATATTGATAACGGACTACAACTTGACATCAACTAAAGCTGAGGCAACACTGACTAAAACCCAAAGTTTTTGATCAATTTTGAGAAAAATTTGCAGTCAAATCAGAAAAAAACGTGGGGATCTGTTTGATTTAGTGTGAATTTTGCGGATTTGTGAAAAACTGGAGGAAGTTATTTATGTAATTTGGAGTCTAGAGGGCCACATAATAAGCTACGGTGGGCCAGATTTGGCCCCTGGGCCTTGAGTTTGACACATCTATTCTAAATGTTTGCAAACCATTTTTGAAAGGGAGCATTTATCTAATCTAATCTGCAAAAGGCTGGAGCATAACTCCCTGGGGGTGATTAGAGCAGGAAAGCAGTTTCTACTCTGGCAGACTCAGAGATTGTGAGCTAATTACCCTACAAATCTGTGGGGATTCATTGAAAACAACGTATCACACCAGCTTAAAGCTACTTTTTTCCATGTCTGGGTTTCATTTTCATTATTGTTTTTTATGCAATATTCTCTAAGTAGCCACAGTTTCTAATTTTCTACTTGTTCCATTTTACTTCTACTTTATATTCTTAATCAGTCCACCTGTTTCAACTCTTCAAGCAGTCCACCCAGTCATACTTTAAGGGTTTTTCTTTGCGTCTTGTTGTGTTGCCCTTGTTGGTTTCCAAATATTCAAGTTACTTTTTTTGTTAAACCTACATTTCCTACCTAGTGTCTCATCAACATCCTGTACAGGTTGGCAAAATGTAATCAGTGTAATCAATTGGCCTAAAAGGAGAAGAATATGATGTAGATTCATAGTGTAGAAGAAGAAGAGGAGAAAGACAAGAATAAAAGGTTAAAGGCTAAATGAAACATTTTGGGTCTCTAATATTCCTAAAAACATTTCAAGCACTTAAAAAAAACACTCAGGCAT
>NW_006800095.1:449272-469157 GCF_000485575.1 Poecilia formosa | reverse complement strand
CAACCCAGCTGGTTTTACGAGTATGCACTGTATAATGGTGCAAATTAGCAATACGTTCACTAAACGGACAGTAAGCTCAATTTTCTGGCGAGACCATACGATTGGTTTGAGGGAACATCTTTTACCGTTCACCGAGTTGCTGTCATGGGTCATAAAAAAGTGGAAATGCAAACACGATCAGAGGACTGTGCTCTGATCAATAAATCAATAAATGTATTAATTTATTGATTAATAAATGCGCTGTTGGGATTGCTTAATACGCCCCTTAAGGCTTTAAGGGGCGTATTAAGCAAGCTTTGTTTAGTAATACTAAACAGAGTTTGCTGGAACTTTTAAAGAGGATTTGTTATGTATTTTTTAGGCATATAGTTCCAGTTTATAGCAAAATCAAGTAACTGTCTTACCTTCAGTTGTTACAAAAATGCTGTAAAACAAGACTTAAAAGAAATTGGACTTAGTAATTTAATGTTTTGAAAGTGGTATCTGTCTCTTTAAGAAGCTTCTCCTCTTTCTGTCAATATGCCTTCAGCAAGTCATAACTTTTGGGGGAAGAAAATTTCAAAACGTATATCTTGAACTAGTAGCAGAAAATTGTTAGTTTAAAAACATTAAGTTCACATGCATCAGATAAACAGTTTATTATTTCAGGTACATTTTGCTCATTGTAATATTTTGCTATCTTTGACTGCAGTTTAATGCCTATTGATCATCTACAAAGCATATTTGACCATTTTACACAATTTTAAAGCTTCAAATAAATTTATTGTTTGTCTAAACATGGGTAAAGCTAATCCAACTTGTTCGAAAACAGAGTAAAACCATCAAAGAGTCCATTATTATTACTTACACATACAGATCACATCAGGGGTTGTGTTTATGTCCTCAATAAGCACAAGAACTCAAATCATCTACATTCACTATAATATAAAGCACCATATACCCCACAGCAACTCATAGAAAAGTGGATTATCTTTCCACTTCCCTCAGCTCTTGATGTTATGCAAACAAGATGGAGAAATAAATCTGGTGACCGAGACGTCACGGCATCGACTTCTTTAAACAAGAAGAGCGAGATCTGTCGGGCTTTATGTCCTAATATGCTGCAGCTGATCCACTCGGCTTTCACAGCCTCATTCCATCTTTCACTCACAAGATTATAACAGATTTTTAATAAGACACAGATTCCACATTCCTCTGTGGACTGTAAATGCCTGTGGGCATCCAAATCTTATTGTTCGCCCTCATCTTGAAACAATCTGATGATGACAAAAAGCCTGTGACACGCACACACAGACACAATGTTCTCATCAAGAACTGGGTTTAAGGAGAGGCTGGGTGATGGTTTACATATTGCGCTCAAGCTCCAAGAAAACGAAGTTAGAGTTTTGGAAACTTTGAAGAAGATGATTAAAACGACTTCTCATAAAGTTTCGTATTGAAATATTGTTGAACCTGCTTTGTCGTGACGCTGATCTAGTTCCAGGAACATACTGTGATGGTCTAGAGTTCAACCATGAGGGATTTCTTAAATTAAATTTTTTTGTCTTTTCTTTTTATAAAAATTGCACGCTTCCATCGTGTAAACTCACATTCCTGTGGTTGTATTAGTAGAACAAACATCCGAGATGATTCAGAACCCATTTAGAAGGTACAAAATGATCTTAACTCACACTGCTGAATCTGGCTGCAAGGTGGTTGGGGTCAGAACAGGGGCGGGCAACTCCAGGCCTCGAGGGCCGGCTTCCTGCAACTTTCAGATGCACCTCTACTTCAACACACCTGAGTCAAATAATGAGGTCATTAGCAGGACTCTGGAGAACCTGACTGCACTTAGGAGGTGATTCAACTATTGGATTCAAGTGTGTTGGGCCAGGGAAACGTCTAAGAGTTGCAGGACACCGGCCCTCGAGGACCAGGACTGCCCTCCCCTAGGTTAGAAGGTCTTGATTTCAGTAGCTGAGGTGTTTCTGTAACGGGGAGATTGAGTGCTGGTTTGTCTCCAGATATAAACAAAGGCCATTCATCAAGACAAGTGAATGTGTCGTTGAAGTAAGACAGAAAGGCGTTTCTTAACTATACTTGTCCTTATCTTGTGGTGTATTCACACCAAACGCATTTTGGTTTATATTCAAAGTCTATGTGGAGGCGCGTTGAGGGTGTCGGACATGTCAAAATAGCTCTAGCTGTTGTTTTCCGTTGCCGGCCTGTTTGTTGGACACATTTGACGTGTAAAACGCTCCAAACGCATCGCGATGGGTCCTCAACAAGCCTCCACGTAGACTTTGATTGTAAAACAGACGTGCCTGATGCATGAAATGTGCTTGGTGTGAAGGCACCATTAAGGGCAAAGGCTACCAGAATAGACGCAATGCATGGCGCAGTGGTTAAAGCGGGCTCCCCCCACGTAGAGGTTGTGTAAATGGTTTAAAAAAAATAATCTGACCCGACTTTGTGCAACTTTTCTGCTCCACTGCTGAAGAATAAATGCAGGATAATGTTCTGCATTTACTTCGGTTTGGTGTGTGGAAACACCCCTATTCCTCACTGTTCGGCATGGTGGAGGTTCTGTGATGGCATGGGTCTGTTTCCATGGTAACATTTGACCATGAGTTAATGAACTCTTACCATTCACTCACCGTACTATGTTACTTCTGACCTGTGTATTGAAAACCTTTGTTTGGCTTTCACAACCACCATAATGTCCCACAGTGGATTATGGGTAGCCAGTGACATCAGAGGACTTTAGTTAATTTAAGTTTAGCAAAATAAAATTTGCCTCTTTAATTTCAGGTGTCCTAATGAAATTGTTATCTCCACCTACTGGTTTGACAGTGGTACTTTATTTTCTTCCATCTTGTTTCTATTTTTTCCTCCCCCCAAAAAGTGCCTAAATTAATCCACTGTGATGGAAGTCCCATTATTAATGGGGAAAAATAGTGAAAGATATATTAACAGGGCTAAACTGAATATTTATTTTTATTATTATTATTATTTCATTTAGTCCAACTGAAGGGAAGAACTTTTATCTCTCCTAACAAGATGCAGATATGCTGATTCCAGCCAGTAGGTGGCAATAAGAGGACAAATAGTCCTTCTGTATGTAATTATTTATTCTATATTGCTATATTAAAGTATTTTTTTTACATCCTACACCAATGGAAAAGTTTGCTAGACTTAGATGAACTGATAAAAACAGATTTATTATTTTTATGGCATCTCTCTCTGCTGAGCCTACAAAGCAAAATAGTTTTTTTTTGTTGTTGTTGCTTTCTGTTCATAGATAAGTAGAACCGTTGTTTTTTTTAACATTCCTGGACTTTTATAGCATAATTATCCCTTTTCTCTTCTTTGAGGCATGTGACAGCTCCAAATGAATTGCTGGGATTATAACGAAGGCTTCAGAAAAGCAGGAAAACCGTGTTTAAATATGTCTGGTGGGTCACTGACGGCTCAACACTTCCTCACATCGCACAAACACCTGTGGGTACATAGACTTTCATGCTACATTCATAACCCTGTACATAGCATAAATACATGGCATGCAAATTAAAATGTTTAGTTCTCTGTAGTGTCAAATTTCCCTTCAATGCAAACAATCACGTATACACATGTGCTGTGACTTATGGGAGAGTCAGACACTGCTGAGTGGCTTCATTGTTGATGACAAGGGCCCCGTGAAGGAAGAAAAGGCTTCCTGTCTGTGATCTTGTTGTTGTGGAGACAGAAGGGCCCCCAGTAAAACAGATCATCCCGAACGCTTTGATCTTTAAGAGGAAAACCAAAAAAAGATCCTTAAACTGCCTCAGTTCGTCCACATGAAACAAACCACTGGCATAGTTTTGATGTTTTTTCTGTCGACAGCTTTCATCTGACTCGAAGCCTGGAAAAGAAATCTCTTCTTTAAAAACTTTTAAAACTAGGAATTTGGGTGTTTAAAAAGAAACTCTTTGTCTGAGGCTGGAAATATTGAATTGTTCTGGGGAGACAAAGAGCTGCTCTTTATTCAGACATGTTGTTAAAGGGCTAAAAGAATATCCATAAAGGCAGTCATTGACGTTCTGACTGTGTACTTTATATTTTATGTCAAGACCCGTCTTTTCAAGTTTAGTAGACCAATTAAACATAATACTTTACATGTATTTGTACTGAAAACATCTACATAGCAAAAAAGGACAAGGAGGGTTTTGGTCTGACCTTGTTGGTCCTTTGTTATAAAACTGTATTTTTACTCTTGCAACTGTTTCCATTCATTTCAAAGCCAAAAATAGGATAGAAATTAAATATGCATCTGCAAAAACAACTAAGCTCTTATTTTATGAAACTCATTTGCGGATTGGCTGAAGCTGTTCAGATGGTTGCATACATTTCAAACATTCACGCACACAAGAGAATTAGATCATAAAAACATTTCAGATGCCAAAATAATAATGGAGAAAAAAAGTGAACTGACCCTTTACTACACCTCTGAAATGGAAGCAGCTTATAGAAGTTTATTTGTATAGTACATTTCAGCAACAAACCAATTCAAAGTGCTTTACATAATGAAAACAAAGAACATATCACATTGGGTTGACGTAATAATGGAAAATAACAATGAAAAGGGGCGATGGCAGGAATTTATCCATCCCAGTCAGTGGGTTGTGGGATAGTCAACAACAAATCACTTGTTTTTCCCAGCAGCCATTGTACAGCACATACACCAATAAAACCAGCTGACCAAACATGCTGGAGCTCAGCTTGGGTTGCTAGGTAACAGACTGTTGTTTGCTAGGGTGGTGTTTTTAAGCAGTTGCGACCCAAATGGAAGTACAAAAACATCCAAAGTCCCGTCTGCCTCTGTCGTTGTGTCCTTGGTCCTGACTCTCTTCAACCACTTTGCCATTGCATGGCAGCCTCAGTGTGCCCCAGGGCAGCTGTGGCCACTGTCCAGTAGCTGCCACCACCAATAGGTGAATGTGTGCATGACGGAAGAGTGTGAAGAGTTTTGGGGTCCTCTGGATTAGATAAAGTCCTATACAAGTACATTTACCATTTAATGAAAAGTTGGATTGATGTGTGGTTTTAATTTAATGTTCTATTTAGTTGAAACACCACGATTGCAAAATTGTGTGTGTTTTTTTTAAAAAAAACATTAGCAGAATGTGTACAAAGATTTGCTCACATTTGTAATGGAAACCAGTGATTTTTAACTCTCTACACTTTAAAGCTACTAAGTTCACACAAATATATGTTAGGTTGGTTTCCTTAACCTTTCTGGGGTTTATAATCAGCCACTACCTCTTCTTAAATGATTTATGTCAGTATGAGGACATATGAACCAACAACACTCCTGGACCATCTTAGTGATGCCTCTTACGACGTTTGATGCTCCAACTACAGATCAAAGTGTAATTTGATAGCATCTTATTACCTTTGCATTAGTTGTTCAAACCTGTCTGAACAAAGTGCAATCTGTTCCTTTAGATCTCAGCTGTCTGAAAGCTGCAGGAGTTGGCATGAACACATGTTTGTGTTTAGGTACCACTGATTGACAGAGGATGTTGCTCCAAGGTTGTGTTTCCAAAGGTAGCAACTCTCTACATTTGATCTAAAGACAGTTTTGAGGGTCCAACCCTGAAGTCAGGAAGGGTTGTTTTGATCAGGGCTGATGTTTTTCATGAGCAGACATGTTTGTGCAGGGATTTCTAAGCACACATACTCAAAGAAGACTGTGGTTAAATCTGGCAAACACAGTTCTATTGACATAATCTCATAAAAATGATGTTTCACTAATATAATAGAAACTGACAATAAACTTCCAGAGGTTTTAGACTTCTTGGAACATCCCCTAAAGCGTAGAAAGAGATGAGCGTGGGAGCCAGACTATCTGTATGAGGGAGGCGGTCGGAGCATGAAGATTGATGGATTCTTAAAGCATTTCTATTGATGTGTGCTGCAGTTTACCATGTGGACGGACAGATGTGTGGTTCTTGTGTGTGAAACAGAATTTGTCCCAGATTTTCTCTCTTCTTCTTCCTCCCTCTTTGCTCTCTTCTTCTCTCTGTTGGCTGTATTAAAAAAAAAAAAGCTTTGATGTGGCATTCTCAGTGTTGTGACCACAAGCCCAAAAGGAACCAGATGCTCTTTGGACTGGCTTGTGGTAGATTGGCAAATATATAAATAAAAAAAAGAGGAAGAAAGAGAAGATGGGCTGTGTTGGTGGGGGCTGACTTACTGTAAATTAAGCCACACTAAAGCAGGACTTAGTAGCATTATCGTCACCAAAAGTCAGAAGAGACTAATGGAGACATGAGCTGGAAATGCTCTTTGTGTAACTGCTTGTTTTTGGCACAAAAAATAACATCATCGGCATAGATGGGCGCTTTATTTTAAAACCAGAGCTGGAAAGATCAACATTTGAGGCCAGAAACATGAAGATGAAGAAACTTTGTTGTGGTAAAACAAAGCTACTTAGGAAGCCAACTTGAAGATTATTTTTACATTTCTAGACATGCACAGTTGTGATGAACCGAGCAGTGAAAGGACAGCAGATCACAGGTTAAAGTCCAGGTTAAAGTTCATAAAAGGGCTTTTATTTAGCCCAAAAAAAACAAACTTGGGTGAATTGGATGATGTAATGGTAGAAATAATTAAGCATTCTCTCTGTCCTGTTATTAAAGTTAAAGATTAAACAGGTAAGGATGAGTCTATGTGCAATACAAAACATTTTCATTACATTTTTTTGCACAAAATCATTCTTAGATGATATTTTAAGCTGCCTATTTTGAGCTCCTTTCAGAATGAGCTGTTTTAAATCCAAATAAGCTGCTGCTGGCCACACCTCCAACTCAACATTTACACTGGCACATTAAAATGCCTGCAAATAAATGCACAATTATAGAACTGTGCATCCTTGAAAAGCAGAAGTGGAGCCTCCTGCACAACCAACAAGAATGCTTCAAGTGATTTCTGGATGGTTAACAACAAATCACTTTTCTTTTCTAAGGTAAGGTAAGGTAATTTTATTTATATAGCACATTTTCAGCAACAAGGCAATTCAAAGTTCCTTGTTGCTGCAAATGTCTTGTAGACATTGTACAGCGCATCCAGCAGTAAAACCAGCTGACCAAACATGCTGGAGCTCTACTCGGGTTGCTAGGTAACAGACTGTTCTTCACTGGCGTTGCTAGGTGAGGTGTAGCGTCTGCTGATTACCAAAAGATGTCAGGGGGGTGTTTATAAGCAGTAGTGAATGTAAATTTTGCATAATAGAGCCCCTTTAAGATTGTTTTATTGTAAAAATGCACCTCAAAACCCAAAACTGGTTGCTGTTGCAACTTTAGTTTTTACAACGTGAAACTGGTATTTTGATAAATTTGTTTAGTATGTCCTAAAGTTAATCTAAATGGAACCTTTCTTTGTTTATGTGTGAGGGAAAACTGTAGCTTGATGCTTCTGTTTTATTTTTCTTCATAGCTTTTACGGTGCGTTCAACACATTCTTCAAAGAAATGTTTTGAATTATCATTGACAGCTGATGATGCTACACTCTTTCTGTTACTAAAATGAATTTCAAAAATACAAACTTTGCAGTAGGAGATGTTGGTGTTTCCTCTAAAGGACTGTGAAGTCTTCTGAACATGTGATGACGCAGCTGTTTCTCTATGTTCATCGGTCCTACGCTTGAGAACCGTAACGTCTGACCGCCGGGCCACCAACAACCACACGAGCATCAGCAGCAGCGCCAAACACAAGCCGAATCAAATCCATCCTTCTCCCAAAAAGGCCTGCACCGCACCGTAGCATGAAACCTCACGGCAGTTATGATTTAGGACCGTCATGTGACACAGCAGATTGGCAGAAAGCCCACGCTGCTCCATCTCCAACCACGGCCACAAAAACATGAAACCGTACATTAAGAATTTCCCCTGAGCGACTGGTGAGCGGAGACAAATTAGATGCACTTCCATCTAGATGCTACAGGCCCAAATAGCCACTCTTTTTGCATGTCTCCTCTTGTTTTCATTTGCATTCCCCTACAGAGGTGTACATGATATGAAGTGTTTATCTTTACACATCAGATAACTGTTTATACAGAAAACCAGTCCAAAGCCGAGTAGCAGAAAGACTGGGCAGTAGACGCAGAATGGTGAGTATTGCAATGTTTTGATTGGACAACAATCAAACCCAGCGTAGAATAAACAGAGAAGAAACACTGACTGATTGTGTTTATTAAAAATGAAGACAGATCAGGCTTTTTTTTTGTTTTAACGAGCTGCAGGATCAGAACCTGTTTTACCGTCGAGTCCGTAAACACAGAGGAGTTCGTCTTGCTGACATTAGTGCAGAGGCGTACTGACATCTTAGATATAAACAATGACCTGTTTGTACCAGAACCACATGAAACGCATTAAAATCTCTCTGAAAGCTGAGAGAACATTTTGGCACCAAAAAAATACAGACTCCTAATTTTGGATTTTCCCCTTTAACAATCCAGTGCCATATTTGTGGACGTTGTCGGTAGGAAGGCAGAAACGTCTGGGTCCCACATTGTGAAATGTGCTGAAGAAGTTAAACATGGGTCAAGTTTTTAATTATTGATCTGCATTACTTTCTGTCCTCTGTATAGGGCTTTGTTGTCTGTTAATTTTCTTCTTTATTAAAGTGAAACTAACCTCCAAATCCACTTGGTTTTTTTTTGGTTTTTTTTGCTTACAATCTGTTTAATTAGGGCTCTGTCTTTATGTTTCTGTGTGACTTTTGACATTTTTATGTAAACTTGTTTAGTTATAGAATATTTTGCCTAAACTCGTCTCCTATTTAGGTGGATTGTTGCCTAAGTTGTTGAAATTTTCTTTTGGTTTCAGCAATGCAGCTCGCTACAACTTCGTCACATCCTCATGTTCGGGTATGAAAATATTTGTTGCTAGTCGCTTCCTTGAAAAAGTTACTATAGCATCTGAAAAAAATGTCAGATATGCGCCATTGATAAAATTACTTAATTAAGCACAATGCTATATGGACACTTCACTCCCCTCTGGATGCTGAATGCTTGAAACTGGAAGTAAGTTAGACTGATGATTTACCTTCTCAGTTAAGTTTCTGAGTAATTAGTTTCTCAGACAGACTTAAAATTCAGTTCCCAGACAATTAGTTGATCTTTTAATATCCATCTTTTTTGCATCTTTGTCATTTGGCATGAGGAAGGCTGCAGCCTAAAGAGGTCACCAGTTTATCACAGGTCAAGAGGCGCACAGGACAAATAACTAAGCACACAAACTCATGCCTAAGAGCAGTTTAGAGTAGCCAATTAACCCAAACTCAATGCAGAAAGAAACAGGCAAGGATCTGAACTAAGAACCATTTTTTGCAAGGTACCAGTGCTAAGTACTGTACTACTCTGAGGCCAATCTTTCAATATGAAAAATTTAAATGAGAAGGTGACGTTATAACAAAAACTCACAAACCTTCTCCATATATAGTCGAACACTATGAATCCCACACCACTGACCTTAATAAACACACAGTATTCAGAACAGGAGTGTGTTGAAGCTGACATATTTTAAAAGTTTGGACTTGATGTTCCACAAAAGCTTCTTCATTTCCTCATGATTAGACCTCAGCAAGACATTTTTACAAGCCACTGCAAGATGAGAAACAGTGATGATTTGCAGTAAAATAGGAACCATCTCATTTTCCCAAATGTTTGCACATAAATCAAAAACATTTGCAAGAGCCTTCACTGTCAAAACAGAGATTCAGTCATATTGTTTAGATCAAATTTGATCTCTGTGAAGCCCTGACATAAATAAAATGATCAGGGCGTGTGATTAAAAGAAGCTCAAGTCACTTAATAAATCCATTAAAACCAATGTTACAGACTGAGAGTTTGAGTGATGGACGCCTTCTTACCTCCCACCATCATAATCGCGCCTCTCTTTCTTGTCAGAAACATCCCAAGTGCCTCTTTTCTTCCTTTAGTTAGCAGAATATCCTGAGGGACGTAAAGCATTTATCAGCCATGCAGCTGCTTGTACCACCCAGGAGAAAATCCTTTGAACAAAAATAAGATCATAAATTGTATTTGACTTATTCATAATCCTCTAACTCTTGTTAAGTGCGTGATATAAAGAATCTGTATCCAGCTGCTCTTAGAAATGAATTCTCAGTGTCTTTCTATAAATCATAGATATATATTTTTCAGATAAGTTGAAATTTAGTCTAATATTAAATTATTTTTAAAGTACTTGAAGTCTTTAAGGAAGAATTTGCAGTTCTGGCATTAGCTGCATTTACACTATATTCCCCTAATGTAGAAAAACCACAATTTCGCAATTGTGGTGTTTCCATTAAATAAGAAATCCAATTAAAATCACACATAAATGAGCTTGTTCATATGATAAGTCATTAAAAACATGCTTCTGCCTCTTGTCTTTAATTGGTATGTTTCCATCATGTAAATTCATTTTCGTAATTTCAATTTTGCACAATTTTATGGTCAATGAAAATACAACTTGTGGTTTTCGTTTTGTCCTATCATCACTTTTTTTTTCTTTTTCTTTACTTTTGAACCACCTGATCACCTCGAGCTGAAAATTCAGTGCTTTAACTATTAAATAGCTGAATTTTTCAGGAACCAGATCCGATTCTCCTGTCCTGGCAGCTTCTTCACTCAGCATGCCGAGTTGAAGGAATCTTCATTGTTGTAGACCGAGTGTCTGCACAGCTTAGCATGAGATAAAGTTTAATTTTTATCAGATCATTGCTTCAACAGTTAAGCAGCACTTGAGGAAATTATTTCCTGTAAAATATATATTTTTTTTTATTGTTGGGGTGCTGTGGTGGCACAGGGGCAAAGCACAACCCACGTATTGAGGCCTTGATCCTTGTGGCGGTGGTCGCAGGTTCGATTTCCGGCCTGGTGACATTTGCTCCATGTCTTCCCCCTCTCTCATTACCCTCTTTCCTGTTGAACTACTTTCAAAATAAAGGCCACTAGAGCCAACAAAACCTTTAAAAATATATTTTTATTGTTATTATTTTGTAGAAATCAGTTTTCACTTTAACATCAATTTTACATTATCATAATAATTAAGGGTTTTTTCTTGTAAATTTTGGTCAGAAAAGACTAATTTTGTTGATTATATGTTTGATTTGTAAAAGCAATAAAAAGAGTAAAACATCCAGACACATTGTAGACACTATTTGTGAAACATATGGAAATGTGTTGCCAGAATAAAAATGTACTTAAAGCTGTTTATCTTCCTATGGCATTGAAAGGCAGGAAACATGGCTGATAGTGTAATGGTTGTTTCTAAACATATTCTTTTTAAATTTAAATAAAGGCCAAAGTGTCTGTGTCCTCAGTCATGAGCCACTGGAAACAGTTCACACTTTATAACATTTCTTAACCACATCTAGGTTTTGCAAAGTGTTTTATATGTTTTTTCTTCTTTTTCATTGAGTCTCGCCAGTGAGCTCATTAAAGCTGACATATTTTCATTTTTATTTGTATTCAGGCTGTGAGAAAAACCAAGTCCCAGCAGCAGTCATTTAGTTTCGACAAATGCACTGCAGGCTCATTTTAAAACGGGCTGTCGCTGTTTTATTTCAGTGTCAAGATCCAGACATCAGCAGATACCTGAGAAACTTTATGCTCACAAACGACACTTACAGGCATCTTGATGGTAAAAAGAAATCCATCTTCCTGATCTATTTAGTTTGAACAAATCTCCATTTTGCCTGTGTGAAGGGACCAGTTTCTGGTGAAAGATTCCTCCATCCATTGAACAAATTCTCTTTTTGCCTAGGCAATGATCCCCTTTTCTTTTGTAACATTAACCTGTGGTTCCAGCACTTCAAAAACACAAACTCTTATCAAGTATCTTTGTCTAGTTTCTATTGCAAATATCTTGGTATATTTGAGACAAGACAAAATTAACTTAGAAGTAACTTTTCAGCCAGATATAGGAGCTTGTTTTAAGTTAATAATTAATTGGCATGGTTGGAAAAGTACAAGTTCCACTAGCAGATTATTTTACTTGTATGATGGGAACAATATCTTGTTATAAGTGAAATAATATGCCAGTGGAACTACTACTTTTTCGTCAATAATAAGGAATTATTGACGTTAAAAAAAGCTCAGATATTTTGCTTAGAATATACATATAAGTTAGTTTTATCTTATTTCAAGTGAATTAAGATATTTGAACCAGAAGTAAAACAAAAAAAATTCTAGATCAATATTTTATGTTTTTGCAGTGCATAGATAGATTTTTTTTTTTTTACATGTTCTCCACTTACATGTTCTGACTGTTTGCTCCAAAATAATGCATTGCGTGTATTTTTGGTTGGACACATAGTATAAATCACAGGCTGTTTCCTGTGAGAGCTGCAGAGTCAGCCTGTATGTTCACCGCGCAGCTGGCATCACAGACAGGGGCCCGTCAGATGAGGTCAGAGGCCCTCGAGCGGCCCGGAGCCCACAGGAACCACAAAAATCCTCACTCCACCGTGGGACTGTGACGGCTTCGCTCGCTTTTGGGTCATTTTTGAATGAAAAAACTATGGTGCTGTATCATGCTTTTTATTGCATTTACAGTATTTCATCTTATTTTTAGTTGGAGCCATCAGTTCTCCTTTGCTTTCACTTTGTTCTTCTGATTTGAGCCACAGGGAGCAGCCGGTTCTCATCCACAACTGGAAAACGGCCTCAGCAGTCCTGAAAACCGCCCAAGGTAAATGATCCATCAGAGGAAACATGACAGCTAATGGGCTCTGTGAGCGATTCGGGTTTGTTGTTAGGTTCCTGTTGCAAAGCCGGGTGTTTTCTTGTCAGCACTGCATCACATCTCGCTCCGTTTTCTGTCAGTCAGAGCTTCAGGAAATAATCATTCATATCCAAACTGCTTATGTTGCTGCATTATACACACTAATTAGCAATAGTATGTATGCTGCTCTACTTTTATCAGATTTTTCAGATTATAATCATAAATTTCAGTGTATTTTAATAAGATTTTGTATGTTATACCAAAACAATATTGTTCCAAAAGGGGCCCTGTTATGTAAAATTCACTTTTTGCACGTTTTTATACTTCCATTTGGTTCTCTACTGCTTCTAAAAACAGCCAACTCTGTTTTTCAGTAATAAGATCATGTTTTCTTGGTGTCTGGAAAAAGAGCCGTTTCAAAAACCTCTTGACCATTAAGTCACAATCAATGCATACATGTCGTTACCTAGCAACCTCAGCAGAGCTACACCTGTCTCCTAGCAACCCAAATGGAGTTCCAGGACGTTTGATTGGCTGGTCTTACAGCTGTATGTGCTGTACAATGGCTGCTGGAAAAGAAAAGAGTTTTGTTGATTCCAAAGTGTAAAAAAGATTGTATGATTTTCTTAAAAAAGTAAAATCTGAAAAGTGGCAGGCATTTGTGTTTATTCCTGCTGAATTAGTGCAATGCAGACGAGTCTTTTGGACTCTACCAGTTTTGTCTATCTTGCCCTGGAGCCACATGTGGCTCTTATCATTTCTTGGTATGTCTGCAGTTGTACCAAGCTCTGCATTCTCACATGGATCGAACAGCCTTCTTTGATATTTTCAAAATACTGGATTTTTTAAATAACTTCGCAACTTGATCCCTGTCCTGTTTGTTTCCTGATCTGCATGGTGCTGTTTGTCCTCTGAGGTCTTTGCACAACAGTTGGATTTTCACTGAGACAAAATTAGATGCTAATTAGATGACTATTCAAGTCACAATAACAAATTTCACTGGATATAAATTGCCACTGAAATAAATGATAAAAGTGATAAATGATAACATTTAGAGATAATTTCCAAGTAACATAATGGCATAATAGTGCAAGTTGACGCTATCAAAGATCAATAAACCTTAGTTTTGTACACAATACTTTGTACTGGAAATGAGAAATATGTTAAAGATCTAAAATAAAACACAAAAACAATAAATAAAACAGAAATAAAAACATGATTATGGAATCTGTAAACAAAATAGCTCTTCAAATAATATGAATTAATATTACCAAGCTTATTTTCATTTATTATGCAGTTAATTCATTAGCTGTAGTATTAGAGTAAAGGGAGGTGAATACAAATGTATGTCAAACTTTCCTGCAATACATTGTGTTAGTTTGTCTGATAAAAATCACTATAAGATGTGCTGAAGTTTGTGGTTTTATTGTGACAAAACGTTAAAAAATGAAGAATAGATGTTCTTCTGGACAAAAGTAGATTTGGTCATTTTCATGGATTGGCTGTTTTTTATTTCCATTTCAAGGAACACCGACACCTTCATCCTAAGGGACAGTTTATCCTTGACCCAGGGAGCTTTTTCTTCTTTCACAGGAGCTCCACACAATAGGATCTCTTATTGCACATTTTCTGATCCAGACCTCCCTCCTCTGTCTTCTCTCTCTGTTTCTCGGCTCCCAGCCTGGATTGATTTAACTGTATAATATGTCTTGGAGGCAGCAGATGTTGGCTGTGTTGAAACTGAACTTGGAGCCAGCCGAGTTCTGGAGAACGTTCTCATGTTTGATTCAGTGATTTTATTGTAATTTTTTAAAAAGAACAATCACAGGTTTTCTGATGCGTTTAAGGCAAATTATCTAAAACGGCTTGTTGAATAACACAGTTTGAAGGACTCCTTCAGGAAGCAGAAACTCATGAAAAGCAGATATTAGCAACATAATCTCCATGTATTTTGCTTCTAAAGAGTCAGATGTTACAACAGATCTCTTAAAGTTGTCTTCATCAACAGTTATTTTGGGTTTTTGAATATTTCTTTTGATGCTTTTTGTACTCAACCATGACTGCTTGATATGCAGTGTGTGCATGAAACAATGTTAAAACACAATGAAACCATAGAAACTTAACTGTATCATACTGTGCTGCTGGATGATGTCTCCAGATGGAAACAGAAGGGGGCCGAGATATCATCCTGTGTCTGTATATTTTCTGACTTACATGTGACCCTGAAGGTTTATCCACTTCATGTTGCTCAGTGTTTCGCTCTTTCACTGCAACCTCTGCTCCTGCAGATCCGTTTCTGACACTCTTAGGTGGCTCTGGTTTGGTTCCCCTTGCTTGTTTTCTACTAATCTGATGGATCCAAGTAGATTTATTCGTCCCGTATACTGATTTTAGATCCCCTTCAATAGCAGAGTGCCAAAAAAAATCGATTCACATAAGAATCGGGATTTTTGTTTCTACGGTTCTGAGTTGATTTAAAATGTCCCCGAAATCGATTTTGAAAAATAAAACAAAGCTGTCGGGCTCCATTTTGTAACTACAGGGTGTTCTGACGTCACCACGCAGCCGTTACTGGAACGTGCGCATGCGCGAAAAGCACCAAAACAAAGAGAAAGCTTTTAAAATAAAAGGCGATTCCACTAGCCAAAAGCAAATATATTTAGTGTTTTTGAAAAATACTGGTCTCAACAGTAGAGTTTGACTAAAGATACTGAGCATCAAAATCAAGAAATGACAGTAGTGCAGCATTAATGGATGCGAGTTAAAATCTAATAAAGAAGAAGTTCAACCAGCCTGTCTTCTTTGAAAGCAAACATTTGGACAGTTGGATTAATTTTGGTTTTAACCGAATGCCAGGGAAGACCGCGCTTGACATGAGCTTCACTCAGTGAACTGTTAGCAAAATTAAGATTTAACACTACGGAAACACCGCCAATGAACAGGGCAAAGCTACAGCTGAGCCAAGGTACGTCATACGTTACGCAAACGTTTGTTGCCATGTTTAGCAACGAAATGCGCTCCGACGACAATATTGATACTTTACAGAAAATAGTCCTCTTCCAATAAATGAAAAAATAGCGTCCAATATCAGGCTTTTGTATCCACAAAAGACATAAAACGGGAGTTTTGTATTATGTACATTTTTGTGATTCTGCACTAAATAACTACACAGTCTATCAAATGGCTAAAAACATCTGGATGAAGATTGCAACGCCATTGTCCGAACTCCATGACTGTTTCAGTGATTACATCTTATCCTGGCTTAATATTTAAAACTTGATATATGCCAAAAAGACACTTTAATGTTTCATTTAGTTATTTTGTCTTTCGCTCCACTAAAAAGTGTGGTGTGTGCGTTTAAATTCAGTCTCAAAAGAGAACCATCTTCACTACAGTTGCACGATATTTGGGGTATTCTAAGTTTGTACGTCCAATGACTAAAATTTTTCTCTTTCAATGTGTTTTCTTAATATGTACAAGAAGAGGTGAAAAATATTCCTTTATTGTTTCAGGATGAGCTGTTTTAGGGCTTTAAACCTAAATAAGCTGCTGCAGGCCACGCCCCCCAGCTCAATGTTTACACTCACATGTGAAAATGACTACAAGCAGATGCGCTATTATACAACCGTACATCTTTGAAAAGCAAAAGTGGGGCCTCCTGCACAATCAACAAGAATGGTAAGTCAACAACAAAACAACTCATCTTTTCCAGCAGCCATTGTACAGCACATGCAGCAGTAAAAATCAGCGGACCAAAAGTGCTGGAGCTCAGCTTGGGTGGCTAGGTAACGGACAAGAGCCCGCCGACTGTGACTTAATAATCTGGGGGTTTTTGAAACGGCTCATTTGCCAGACACCAGAAAACATTAACTTGCTGCCAAACAATGTCTAGGTGTGTTTTCTTTAAGCGCTTGGTCTGTTTGTAGAAGCAGCTGAGACCCAAATGTAAGTACAAAAACACGCAAAAATTGAATTTTGCATAGTAGGTCCCCCTTTAACATATCATAACTCAGTGGGACTTTTATACTCGACGTGCGCCACTCCCTCCTCATTCCGCCTTTTACGGCACCCTGCAGACATGATGCGAGGGTCTCCAGCGAGACTCGAAGAAAACAGAAAACAGCAAAGTCATCCAGTTCTTCAGAACGCCGGCTTAATAAGAAACAGAGAGACAGCAGCTTTGAAATGTCCCCGCACACATTCGTCTGCGCTGGCATGTTTGGCGACACTAATGAAGACGGCTTAATGCGAAAAACATGTTGGAGAGAAATCCATCAATCAGAGGCAAACTCATAATCAGCACAACTGAGTTTCTGTGACACTGTTTGACCCGAATGCAGCAGGTTTTCGGGTGGCTTACCGTCCCTTTGAGCGACTTTGACTATCAAAGCCGCCTCATTTCCACCTCATATAGATCTCATTCCTGCTGCAGCACAAAGAGGGTGCAGCGATGCTTTGATTAGCCACAGACGACAACAGAGGGGTCAGCACAGCAGAACAAGCCTCCAGCCTCTCCTCAATGCAGAGCTTCTTATTAATACCCCTCGTGGGCTTCCTTCTAAATCCAGCGTTTGTCCGGATCTTGCTCAACAGCTTTTCCGGTGAAGGAGAAAAGAAGGACTTTGTAGGCTTGGAATCAGTCTCCCAGAGCGAGGATCCAGGATTAGAGCAAAAGAGCAAACACCGTGGAGCGTAGCAAGGACCAAGGAAGGCGGCAATGAGGGGTTTAAGACTCCAAACAATGGAAATTAATTAGAAGTCCCTCAGAGGAGCTTTGCTCTTCTGATTAAGGAGGAGGAGGATTAGAAGTTAAGCACATAAAATACTGTTTTTGAATTGGTGGGGCCTCTGTCTCCCGGACTTCAGTGAAAACATGCACTTAGACCTCACATTGCAAACAATATCCCAGCGCCGTATCGCACAAAATGTGTTTGGATCAGAAACAGAAGATAAAATCCACTTCTTTACACAGTTGTGCCTTAAATCAGGGGTGCCCAAAGTGTGGCCCGTGGGCCACTTGTGGCCCTTGAAGTGTTTTTTTGTGGCCGCTAAATGTAATTCAAGAGTGGTGCAAATTTGCCTGTTTTTTAAACGTGAGAGTCATGCACAAAAAAATCAAATGGAAAATGCAAGCTAACATAAAAAAAAATATCCTATAAAAATATGAGAGAAAAGTAATAAAATTATGACAATAAAGTCAAAATAATACAAGAATAAAGTTGTATTAGTTATATGAGAATAAAGTCATAATATTACAACTTGATTCTTGAAATATTATGACTTCATTCTCGTTATTACTATTTTATTCTGCTATTTTGAGTTTATTTTTGTAATATGATTTTATTCATGAAAAACTATGACTTCCTTTTCATATTACAACTTTATTCTCATAATTTTACTTTCTATTTTTTTCTTAGTATGGCCTAGTATTCCTCTTTTCTAAGCTTTTTGTCTTTCAGTTTAATTTTATATTATATACAATCACAAACATCCAGCAACTTTTACTCAAATCACTCATGGGTCTAAGTAAAGATAAATACAGCAAGAATTTTCAACTAAAGACATGTATGCAGTATTTTTTCCAACCATAGACAAATAATGTTTTAATTCAATAAAAATGTCCTCTGAATTTTTATTAAGCCAATTTTATTTATTTTTTACTTGTTTTAAATGTTTGTTTGTTTGTTTGTTTTATACATCTTTTGCTTCTGTGTGCTTTTCAATCAGCATTTTTATAGGAATAATTAGTTTTTTTCAAATGCCACAATATATTAAGCCAAGCAACTAATTAATTAAGATGCATGTGTCAATTCAAATTTGATTGTGTATTTCAGTTCGAATTTAACTTATCGAATTCAGGCACATTTGGACTTCCATAGGATGGTCACAAGTCGATAGCCCTGCACTTTAAACAGCAAATATTGTGCTTTTTTTGTCTGTGCCGCCACAGAAACATATATACCATTTCCCCGTCACAGTCTGGACCTCAAATGGGGCACTAAAGTACAACCTCCACGCCCCTCGAGTCTCTCCTCGGGCGGGGCGATGACTCCGGTGTCTGGACTAAGTTTTTAAACACTCCTCCGGGCCGCAGGATGCATGAAGGACGCGAACATCCACCGAGCTGCCTCATTTAAAACGCTGCAGCGCTGAAAAGCGTTTGGATTCGCTTTTGGTTTCTATGTGCGCTTATTTTCCTGCGAACCTTGGATGGTTTTTATTTCTTGCCCACCCGGAGGTTTACTTTCTGCCATGATGCTCGAATTTCGCAGGAGAATTTGCTCCAAACTCTGGATTAAACAGGGATTTCTGCGGGAATAACTAAAGAGGAAACAGAGCAAACCTGTTTAGTCAGAATCTGCTTTCAGGCTGCAGAAATGGAGCTTACTCCTGCAGTGTTTCTTGTTGCATTTTTAGGTAAGAAACTTTATTTTTATTCACTTTTATTTTTGATTTATCTTGACTTTCTGCAACAAAGAGGCTTGAATTTCCTCCTTTATCCACCTGTAATCCCCGGAGGTTAATATGTGCAGAAACTTAGAAATCATTCAAAAAGTGAAGCTTGTGTGTTGTAATAATTAATTGCATTCAGAGATGTTATTAAAAAAGTTAATTTATACTGAAATGCTCATGAAACTCATAAAAAAAATCTTTTGAAACAAAATGTTACTGTGGCTAACACAGTAATAATGAAGATTGCTGGGCTGGTTCTCCAGTAGACCTCCACAAGCAGGCTAAGCCACCAAAAGTAATTGCTAAAGACTGTTTAGAGAGCTGTATCCAAGTATGTTAATGGGGAAATTTAGTGGAAGGAAAAAATGTGTTGGCAAAATGTGCACAAACAGAAACTATCTTACAGAAACAGTGACAAATTGTTAGCCATTATTGTTCAAACTTCATTGGGACTTAAGTTTTGATGCCTTGAAATGCTGGTTAATTCATGTTTACATAATAAATGAAGCTGAAAATGAACTAGTCCTACTTCATCTCCACTTTGTTTAACGTCCCTTGGCTGTCAAGCACCTGTTTCATATATTATTTGGGCAAATAATCCTAATCTCAGTGATTCAATGTAGAATATTGTTGTTTTATTTTGTATTATAGACCATGTATCTCTCTCTCTCTCTCTCTCTCTCT
>NW_006800095.1:405524-449187 GCF_000485575.1 Poecilia formosa | reverse complement strand
TATATGTCAAGAGCAAGATGAGACTCCAAATCCAACAATGCAAAGCCCCATAAGATTTTCTGAAGTATGTGTTTAAAATAACATTGTACAATTCAAAACTCTCTATTCCAATAATCTTGGTATCAAAATTACAGCAGCTGCTATAGTTTCAGAGAAAATAAGGATAGAACATAAAATAATAATTTGGATACTTTTGCCACTCGAAAAGTTTTCTGCATTATACAGTATATAAACCTTTTAGAAATATCACTAATAAGGCTACGGACATTTGTAAACCATAGATCCACATTACCTGTGCAAAGATTGATAAAATGGAGGTAAAATAAAGCAAATTTACAGAAGTTTCAGTAAAAAAAACAAAACAAAAACAAATGGCGTTTTGCCATTGACACCATCTACAAAGTGGGGATTTCCTGTGTTTTTACTTACTAAACTTATATTTACATGTCTAAAATTGCTTTAAAAAAAACTCAAATCATAATTGAACAGTAAGATTATTATTTGACTCCAATTCAAGTGTAGTTTTTGGAAATTCTGTGTAAAAAGTAAAACAAATCTACTCACTTTTTTGTGGGGAAAAAAAGAAAGCCCCTCAAATCCATACTTTTTTTTTTTTGCACTTCTGGAACTCCCTACAATGCCTTTTTGATGAAGGTTCATGGTCACTGGCGTCTGTCCCGCAGTCCCAAATGCTTCCTGCTCAACTGCTCAACTCAAACGCTTTTAATCAGCTTCTAGCCAAGAGTCTGGCGTTTCCACGGCTACCAACGGCTCCGCGGTCTCCATGGTTACCAAATATGTTTGTTTCACTGAGTGGAGCACAGTAATTCATGTAAAACGAGCCCCCTGACTCAGCATTTAGTGCAGTACATAGGCATTTTTTTCCACCAAGCTGACATATTTGTACTCAAAATCTCTTTTATTAGTAATATGTAAGATTAAAATCTTCTAAAAAACTTAATTAACCACAAAAAAAATTGGCTGGAATATGTCAGTTTGTGTGTGATTTAACTTTTGAATTGAGCTACAGCAGTAAACCAGCGATTGTTGCACCTGTTTATCAGCAGGTTTGAATAATAACGCCTCCTCAGTGAGTTATGTTGGAAGGTCAGAGGGCATCACCAGGCCTCCCTCGAGCTGTTCTGCAGATGAAAGCTCTGCGGGTTAAGAGCCACTTTAAACATCCGTTCCTGATAAAAAACCCGTGTCTGAGCGGCGCTGGATTATGGGCCCGCCGTTGACCCGCTCCATCTGCTGCAGATGACAGTACAAAGCAGCGTTTTGGCAGCAAACTTAAAGAACTGCTGGAGATAAAAAGGACGCCTCGGCGTTCCACTTATTCTTAAGTGCGTTTAAGTGTCTTAAAGTCTCAATTAAGTGGTGTGTTATTGCAGGTTAGAGCATTTTCATTGTGGCAACAAAAATGCTCTGTCAGTGTGGATTACAGTGTGCTGGAAATTTATTGGAGGAGAAAAACCTCAGAGCTCAAATGCAGAGTGTTTATAAAAACAGAAATGGAAGATTAACAGACTGTGAAATCATATTTTCATGAACCTTTAAATAGGGCTGGATAATATGACTTAAGAATAATGGATCCAATTCCCAATTTTAATCCATTTTCTTGTTGTTTTTTCCAAAAACGAAATGACAGAAATATTTTTAAAAAGTGGCTTTTCTTTCAATCTTTTCTTTCTTTCTGTGAGTCGTTCAATGTAGTATTAGGGCCAGGGAATATTATTTTTTGTTGAATTTCAGGAAGACAGCCATAATAGCAGAATAAAGATGCAATTTTACCAAGAGAATGTATTAAAATTACAAGAAAAAAGTTGTTTAATGGAAAAAGGCACAGATAATAATTTTTTGTTATTTTTTTAAGGAGTTTTCATAAAATTTCATTAATTCTAATAATATTTGGACTTTATTGTCACATAACTTTATTCTTGTCACATTTTGACTTTATTTTTGTTTTTAAAAATTAAAAAAAAACAACTGCCTGATGCTTATATTTTGTCCTATTCTTGATTTAAATTCAAATTCCAAATAAATAAATAAATCGCCGTAAAACATGTTTGTGAAAACAAGATGGCCGCCCTGGGTGCGATGACATCACTCTGAATGATGGAAACACATTAGTGACGCAAAATTCCACAATTTTCCAAGAATGAAATCTTCAAAAAGCAAAACTATCCAACGAAGAAATATAAAAAATATTGCTGTAATCTATCCTTTATGTTGTATAATGAAAACACCAAACATTTGACCTTTTATTACTTTAGTTGTTTTAAAGTACCTTGATTTGGTAAATAAATTTAAAAAAAAGAAATCTGATGCTGCATATTTGATAGGAACGCCGAGAGGCTGAAATCAGTCATTTGAGCCCAAATTAATCTTTTTAGACAATGTTATTTTAGTCCGCATTAACTGAATTTGAGTCTAAATGGGGCTTAACCTGTCAGATTTCATAAAAGCAGAGAAGTTTCAGCTGAAGTGGTTTTCTGAGACCAAACACCCAGCAGCCAGAGAAGCATCTGTTTCAGTGCAAACACGTGTTAAAGATGGGAGAGGAGGGTTTTATCCCAGCATGAGCCTCGTATTGACATTAACGTGGTAAAATTAGATTTTTAGCTTTTATGTCTTACTTCTGTTGTTAAAGTTACGTTTTTTTTTTTGTGTGTGTGTGTGTTCATTTTAATCCAGAACAGAAATTTTAATATTCCAGCTGCTTTGGCGTAAAAGGTAAACTCATTCATGCTTATGATTTGCATCAAAATAATAAAAACCAGACAAACATGCATGTTTTGTTCTATAGTAAGTGCAAATACATATTCAAATTTTAATTGACATTTGCAGCTAAATTCACAGATTATATTGTGGCACTTTTCAGATAATTATTGCTATAAAAATGTTTATTAAAAAACACTAGGAAGCAAAAAATGTCTGAAAACAAAAAAACACTCAAATCAAGTAAAATATGGTAAAAAAAAAAAAACTGATTTCATAAAAATTCAGAGTAAATTTTTTATTTAAAGAAAATGGTATGTAGACTTCTGGTGACCCCGGGAACCTTTTTTTTTTTATTTTTTTTTTATTTAGATGTTAGAAATTATAACGACAAAACTTTTTTTGCTGCACAAATGTTGCACAGTTGATTTTATCTGTATTTTGTTTGATTTTGTAAATGTGGACTTGCTGGTTGACCTTTGTTGACCTCTGGAAACATTTACTAATATTTTTAAAATGATATTGATGATATTTTAGTCTGGTCAGTTTTAAGGCCTCCTTTCAGAATGAGATGTTTTAGGGCCTCCTGTCACTTTAAATCTGAATAAGCTGCTGTTAGCCACGCCCACAAATCAATGTTCACACAATTATACAACAGTACATCTTTGAAAAGCAAAAGTGGAGCCTCCTGCACAACCAACAAGAATGCAGCAAGTGGTTTCTGAATGGGAAATCAACAACAAAACAGACCAGTTGACCAAGTGTACTGGAGCTCGGCTTGGGTTGCTAGGTAACGGGCTGGAGTTGCTAGGTAACATTGTGTCTCAATAATTGGGAACGGCTCATTTTCCAGACATCAGAAAACATGAACTTATTGCCAAGAAACGGCTGTGTGGATTTTTTTTAAGTGCTAGAGCTGTTTTTAGAAGCAGTTGAGACCCAAATGGAAAATACAAAAACATGAAAAATGTGGATTTTACACATCAGGTCCCCTTTAAAGAAAGTCAGTTGAACTCCAGTAGAGTCTAAATATCGCCAATAAATTAAATATTTTGAAGTTGGTCTTACTTTCTCTCTGCTCTCAGATAAAACAAACAAAAGTCCTTTGTGTGGCTCCCACTCCAGCTCTTTGGATTTTTTTATTTTTTTTGTCTCGGCTGCTGTCAGAGCTCCCAGTGCTCTTACCTCACCAGTGGGATCAGGCCAACTGGAAATGTTCACTGTGGTTTAGGGCTCTGGGAGTTTTGTGGTCACTTTGATTCGAGGTACAGTGCAGCAGCTTGGGAAAGCAGCAGCAGAGAAACATCTCAGTTGTTATGATTATTGCCTTAATGAAGGGAGAGGTTAAAAAAGATGGCGCTCCACTCTCCGGTGCAGCCGTCACCTGAGGAAGACGCATGAGACTTCAAACAGGGAACATATCGGCTCCTTATAATCATTTCCTCATTCATCTCCCAGTCGGTCTGGTTCCCATTTGGGAGCTGGTTCACATTTGGCTTTAACGTAAAAAGATTTGTTACTCTGATTTAAAACTAGTTCACATCTCATTATGATGCTGAGATTTTTAGTAGGTTTGGACGGTGCTGCTAAGTTTAGATCGCAGCTCAAGGAGATAAATTAGGCAAAATACCTCACTTATTTGCCAGGAAATAAGATTAGATGCTTCAGATGACAGGGAAGTAAAAAATAGGGAATTTTCTTAAAGATATGTCAAGTACTTACTTATATTTATCTACCAACCCTGAATTGGAGTATGTAGATTATTTACTTTGGATCAACATTATTAGCTTTTTCTTCTTTTGCTCTTTCCTTTGGTTTGTTCTTTTGTTTGTATTTCCTTTTAATTCCTGTAAAGCACTTTGTATTGCCTGATTGCTGAAAATGTCCTATATAAATAAAATTACCTTTACCTTTATGGCTGAAATGATTTAATGTGATGAATCGATTACTATAATAATTGTCAACTAATTTAGTAATTGATTAATCATTAGAGTATGCAGCCTAAAAAAATCAATTTGGTAGAATAACAACATACTCAGAGCGGTAATTAAATAAAAACTGTACAGAAAATGTATGAATTTTGCATAAAAACAACCTTTGTCTTAAATTATGCTCCACCTAAAACTCCTCAACCAACATAGCTTCAGCTTCATCAGAAAAAAAATGCTATTAAGAACCTTTTCAATTCAATTGTTAATCAGATAATCTCAAAAATAGTCAATAATCATCCATACACTGTATTGATAAGTCAGGCAGAAAGAGCTAATCTTTTGTTGATGTTATTAGTAGAGTTTAGCATTTCCTACAAATGATAAAACATTAAATTACTAATGTATTGATGCATATTTTATGTAAAAAAAAAAAATAAGTGGTTAAATGGAAAATCTGCGGAACGTGCGATTTTTAAAAACAGATTAACCATCAGAGCAATCAACAGAATAATCAACTTAAATAACTGTTTTAATGAAAACTAATAAAATGATTGTAATCGATTATTGATATGTGCTTATTTCTGTTGCATTGCTGATGTCAGTCACGTTTATTTTTATAGCATTTTGAGCAACAAGGCAGTTCAAAGTGCTTTACATCATAAAAACAGAAGAAGAAGAAGTCATAAAATCAATATACAGTCAATCGTGAAACATTTTGACGATGCCATGTTTGCATCTGATTGGCTCTGGTACCAGAAGCTCCCAGTTTGACTTCCATACTGTGTTTTAATTTACCCACTTTAATATTTTATATTTTCTCTCAGTCACTTACAGTTCAGTTTATCAGATTTCAGTCAGCTTTATTACCATGATGAGGACAATTCAGTTACTTTATTTGTCCCTAAAGGAAATTAAATGTTATCATAACTGGAGATTAACAGTCTTTGTGGAAGTGGACTAGTTCAGGGCATTATGAGTAAATACAACTCACAAATCTAGCGCTACAGGAAGAAATGGCTCTTTGACCAAAGACAAAAAAGAAATCTCACACGAGTTCATGTTTGTTTACATTTTGTGAAAAAGGAAAGGAAGAAAGTTGTGTCTTCTTCAGAGGTTTTCCTGTCATTTCCTTCAATGGTTCTTGGTGCAGCGCCTCCAGAGGCGAGGAGGGGAACAGGCTTTTCAAAGGGTTTGGTTTGTTTGACTCAGTGCAGTGTGAAAGAGAACCACAGTGGCTGAAAATGTCACAAATGTTACAACTTTGGTCCCCAACTGAACCAAATTTACCGGCTTATGAGGTGTGAAAACACTTAGTTTAGATTAACATTGTCATTATTTGTGTTTTCTGAAATGGTTTGCAGGCGTGAACAACACAGAGTGCAGCTTCTTAAAACCATATTGTGTTTTGTTTTTTAAATTTTTCAGGCCAATTTGGTGTCAAACAGCTGGAGGCAGCTTTGGCTTTCTCTGGGCTTTTGGTTTCTTTTAATGAAATGGTTTTTTTCACGTTCTTGTCTCATTAGTCTCAAATTAAAAACACAGAGCTGCCTGCGGTGGCATTCCAGGGCATTGGATGATACTTCCAAGTGAGTTAGGACTGATAGAGTTTAGAGCCAAGTCTTCATATTTCAAGGTAGATTTTTATGATATGGGGTATTACATGGAATAAAACCTCAGAGGAATGTGCGCCTCAGGGCCGGTCTTTGTCTGTGGGCTTTGAAATGCTTTCATTTCCGACATTTTATCCTGACAGGCTCATTCCAGCACTGAGGTTATTGTTTTCCGTTTGGTTGGACGGAAAGCGGGCCAGCAGAACTCAGAAATGAAGCGTCCCACCTTTAAACTGTTTATTCATCATGATCAGACATATTTTCCATTTAGAAGAGGCGTCACTGATGTGTCTGCTTGGTTTAAGATGATTAAATTAAGAATTCAAAAGAAGTTCAAAGCAGCTCAGTCAATTAAAACCACGAGTAAAGCTTTAAACCGCTTTCATTTTTTGATCTCGCTCTAATTTACCTTTTATGAGTCCTGCACAGTTAATTTAGTAGATTATAAAACCCCAGAGTTGCTTTGAGCACTGGACGATAAGTCAATTTTATTGATTAATTGAGTTTTCTGTGTTTGAAGATTTAATTTTTGGAAAATCATGGAGCTTTTTCACCAATTTACTCCTGGTGCTTCCATAGTTCATCGTAATGTCAGCATGCCAACGGCGGCCATCTTGTTTGACAATCATGTTTTACTATCTATTTGGATGTTGAGTATTAGAGCTAATTTACATTTTTTTATTTTTATTACCATTATAAAGTAGTAAGTTTATGAGAACTACACAAAAAATTTAAATAACACGGATCATGTTATGAAGTTATACTTTGGTTTAAGTTTTACAGCTAATACTTCATACTTAACAGAAATAGTTAATCTTTTAGCACATCAACAATAATTATTATTAGTAGCAGGACAATTATGCAAACAACTGTGTTATTTTGAAGGTTTTTTCTCATGAAAGCAAATTTTAAGATATTTTTTTCTGATAACATTGCATTTTTTTCCTGCCAACATGACTTCTCATAATTAAACAAAAATTCTTGTAGCGTTTCCCTGACGCTTAGTTGTGTAACTCACAGAAGGGATGATTGATACCCAGATATTTTATTTCTAAGCCATTTCATTCAGCTCTACCCCAGGATTATCCTGTAAATGTAATTGTGTTGTTTTTCCCTCAGTTTGGGCTGAAGGCTCCTCTCTGCCTCACTCCAGTCATCGCTCTCTGAAGAAAACCTTCAGTCCTTCATCCAGAGACTCGCTGTGCAACCACATGCTGAAGCATCTCCACAACGGAGCCCGAATCACCGTGCAGATGCCTCCCAACGTGGAGGGCCACTGGGTGTCCACCAGGTCAGCTGCTTTTCCTGCTAGCTATTTTACACAAAGGTCTGAACTGGGCCTGCAAGTACTGATTATTTTAGCAATTTATTAATCTATTAATTATTCTGACATTCGATTCATTAGATTTTTTAAAAATGGCACATTCTACAATTTTTTATTTAACCACTTTAGCCTTTGTATAAGAAATATGTTAAAAGATTCAAATAGACAAGTAATTCAGTTCCTTTTAAAATAAGAAAATAAACATTTTGTTGCCTAAAATGCAGCAATGTAGCATTTTAGGCTATATAAATGCCTAAAATGCTTCATTTTAGCCAGTGAAATGCTAAATTACAGCTATCTTCCAAACTAGCATTTAGCTAGCTCCAAATGCTAATTTTTGGAAGGGTTAGCTAGCTTCCAAACTGAAGCTAGTTTTAGCTTCAACCAGACAAAGCTAAAACTCTCCAACTTGAGGAGTTTTGGGTAAAATGTATTTACAGACAAATAAGGTCTTTTTATCTTTAATACAAAATGTATATCTTTTAGCAAATGTCCTTTTTTTAGTCTGCCGTTTAACAGTTAATCAATTACTAATTTAGTTGATGATTATTTCAATAATTGATTAATCATGGTTAATCATTAATCGCTTCAGCCTGAAAACATTTAATTAAACATTTATTCATTTAATGGTGCATCTAATTAGTTATTTAAATAAATGTGTCCATCTAATTTTGACCCTTTTGGCCCTCCGTACTTACCTTCATAGCTCTGAGCAACGCATTAAAATATCACAAAGATTTAGTTTTAAGAAATGCCCTTTATTTTAGTCTGTATACTCCAGTTAACAATTAATCGATTTACTAAGTTGATCATTATTTCAATAATCAATTAATCACAATTAAACTGATTAATCGTTTCATGCCTAGTTTTAAATCATGCCCTGGGTAAAAATGTGGAATGTAATGTAACTTTGAACATGAACTTTCATGAGTTTCATGTGACCTTCTGTGTGTTTGTTGCAGCTGTGAGGTGAGACCTGGCCCGGGGTTTCTGACCCGATCCTACAGGTTTTACCCCAACAACACCTTCCAGGCCCACCAGTTCTACTACGAAGACAACCACTGCACCAAACCCACCTACACGCTGGTCATCAGCGGCCGCCTGCGCCTGCGACAGGCCTCCTGGATAGTCCGGGGCGGCACAGAGGCAGATTACCAACTCCACCTGGTCCAGACTGTGCCTCACACCACCGCTAAGGCCAAAGAGCTGAGCGAGCGGCTCGGCCGCAGCTGCAGGGGGGCGACGAGGGGCCCCTGGGAGCCCGGCGTGATGTACGAGCTGTGGAACGAAGAGGGAGGCTTTGACTGCTCCAAAGAGCTGAACTTCACCATGCACGAACTGCAGCTGCTGCGAGTGGAGAAGCAGTACCTGCACCACAACCTGGACCACCTGGTGGAGGAGCTGTTTCTGGGGGACATCCACACCGAGCCGTCGCAGAGGCTCTACTACAAACCGTCCAGCTACCAGATCCCCCTGCAGAACGCCAAGGTTAGTTCTTTTAAAAAAACTAACAAAAAAAGGGTGACCTGTGTTGTTTTGGGTCTTTATTTGGATATTTTTTAAAAATTTGATTCTATCCTGTTAACTGAGGACGAATTTACCTGCATTTCCATATTTAAAACTGGGGCATGTAACCTTTATAAAGGTATTTGTTAAAACTGTCATTATGCCATGACAGAATAATATGAGTAATATGTGGAAAGATTGACCTCTGTCATCTCTTAGCGCTGTCAATCATGCTCAGGTACGACAATCATCTGGGCCTGGAAGGTGGTGTTGGGGTAAATCTAATGGCACAGAAACAACTTACTGTTCCAGGAAAATGTTTTTGCTACGTCATTAGTAGATAAACAATGACGCTATTTATTCATAACTGAAGTAACTGTCTTGAATGTTAGTTCAAGCTAACTAGCATTCAGGCTAGTTAGCTAGTTAGCTAGGTGAATGATAACTAGCTTTCAACCCATGTTGGTTTGCACTGAAGCAAGCTGGGTTGAAAACTAGTTAGCATTGAACCTAGTTAGCTTCAATACAAACCAGTTTTGAAGCAAACTAATATTGAAGCTACGAAGCTAACTTGAATGTAGTCTTCACTAAAAGATTAAAATCATGGACGGTTATTGTTTTCATTGGTAGATAACCAAAAATATTGTTTATTTGTAGATAAATAATGACACTGTTTATCCATAAACTAGCATTGAAGTGAGCATTCAAGTTAGCTTAAATGCTAACTTAGTGTGAAGTTAGTTCACACTAATTCAAGTTAGTTCATACTAACTTGAATTTAGTCTTCGCTAAAAGTTAGCATGAATAATCAAGCCAACAGGCTTGAACATTCAAGACAGACTGGGAGAAGCTGTAGCCTAGCAAAGGGAATGGGGAGGATGTGAGGTGCATCTACACAAGCATGATTGACAGCGCTAACACCCACTCTGACTGGTTGTTTCTAGTTAGCAATGGCATAAGGCAGATGAGTTAAATCTTATCACAAATTTAATGTCATACTAAACTGTCATGACAACTTTAACAAATAAGTAAAAAACATTTTATATTAGTTACATACTGTATCTTTAAGGATTAAAATTAAAGTGTTCAAGAACTTATTTGTTGAATACCTTTAATATGTAGTTCAAATAAAATGAGGAAGGCTCTCCCTGGTGTCATTAAACGTCAGCAGACTCTCACTTTTCACCACCAACTTTTCCTCCTGCAAAGGAATTGCAGTCACTCTCCTCAGAGGTGAGTGCGTGGTGACTGTTGTGTCTGTCTCTGCTGTCCTCCTCCTCTTGTGCCTGTTCTCCGTCTCGTTCAGCAGAGTAGCAACTTGTGTGAAACGCAGCTAAAGAAAAAGAACAGCTGTATCATCACCATTTTTTAAGTACATTTTTGAAGTACCGCATTAAAAACTACTTCAAGTGAGTGTAAAAACTTCTCTGCAAAATTAGGGAAGTTATTTCAAATTTCACCATTTACATCCAGTAAATGTAACTAAATAAATGTAACTAGTTCCTCCCCACCTCTGCCTTCTCGTCAGAGTGTATGTTAATATAAGCTAAGCAGAAACTGTTGATTTCATCTCAAATCCAAGACCTCTGCTGTGCTGACAGGATGTAATTTCTCTGTTTACGTTGCTGAACAGGAGTTTCCCTGCTGGCTACAAACTCCTGAATGATGTTTTCACTGTCACAGTCCGCTAAGATTACAATGAAATCCTGCTGGAGTCGGCTATCTAAATAAATACCCCTTTCCACCGGGATAATGGGCTTCGGTGTTGCAGATCAGAGCACAAACAGAGCGTGGAAGGATCACACGGTCTCCCCTGTTGAGCCGAAAAGACCACAGCCATACTGACACTCCTTTGACCTGAAGAGGCGCAGTGTGAAGCTGGGGAATTTCTCTGGGACCAATTAAAACATGCCGCATTCGTAGAATCTGGAGTCGCGTTAAATACTCCAGAAAACTGGGTCTGGTTTCAGGCGCTTTTCAGGCTCGAGTGTTTCCAAACCTGAACCTGGTTTAGACTCGGTTCAGTCATGAACACCCAGAGGAAGTTAATTAGCCTTGAAGTGAAAGGAGCAGTAATATGTAAAATTGACTTTTTTGAGCTTTATAATGTTATCCACTCATCAAAAACACACCTGGAGTGTTGAGAAATCCTTTAATCTCCATGGCAACCATTCAGCTGTGGAAAACGCCTGGGTAGACCAAGCTCCGCCTCCAAGGTGCAGCTCCTCCCATGAAACTTCTGCCTTACAGAACCACTCCGTCCTTCAGCTCCTTCAGATTATCCAGCAGCAGTTAGCAAACACCTGGTGGAACATCTGCTGAGCTCATTATACGAGCTACTTCTTCATGAAACGTTGATTTAAAAAAACAACAAAAAACGTTGTTAGAGGGTTAATAGAGGAGCCATGTTGTAATGATTTCCTGAAGGCGGAGTCAGAAAGAGCAGGAGCTTCTTAAAGAGACAGAGGCCCAATTTCAAGGAAGTAAAATTTCTCTTAAGTCATATTTGATATATATAACATTTTTTTAATGACTGAAAGTAACATAACTTGTAGACCTGTCATAAATTAATTAATCTTTTTAAAATTTTTCTCTTTTCTCTGTTTCTACCAAAAACTGGATGATGAAAGTCTTTAGTGTTTTGGTCTCAACTAGCCCTTTTTTTTTGAAGGACAATTTTGTTTACAGAGACTTTATGATTACTTTTATTTGTTGTTTCTGTTGATCTATTCATTTTGAATATATAAAATGTCTTCCAGTTCCAGAGTTAAAGTTTATTCATCTTTGAGGATGTGCTCTTGCGTTATTATTCCATTACCATTATGTTTATTGAAAATGGACTCAAACAACAATATTATTGTTTATTGCAGTAACTTCTTCGAAAATTGAAACATTGTTATTGTGACAGGCCCAGTGACTTAACTGTAAAATAACACTATGAAAACGCATAATACTGGCTCTTAAAAAAAGAGTGATGAATGGAGTTAGATTTATCTCATGACGTTAAGCTAACATTTTAATTTGTCAACAAACCTATCTGGAATATGTTATCCAGTTATTTTTTTAACTCAAAATGCATGAACTAATCCATGTTTTCTTAAAATCCTATTAATCTTTATTTGTATAAAGAAAGTACTGCTTAATCATGTTAACAAACAGTAAATTTGTTTTTAATTGTCTTGTTTCTCTGTGATTAAAAAGGCTCTGCTGCTCGGCTCACCCACCTCTTTAAACATTTTTCATTTTTTACTCAGGGGGTTTTAGTGACTATCCAATCCATTAATTTTAAGCTGCTGTACCCATAACTGGTCCCAGCCCAGAACCCTAACTGGTGCCAGCATGTTAATTTGTGGTTACTGGGTGGAACTCGGCGGTGATGCAAGAGAGAAATCTGTTTCATTTTCTCTCGCCCGGCTGCTGCGCTACGTCACCGAGGGAGACCAACGACTGCTTTGTAACCATCTATTCTGGGTCGCAGCCGCTGCCTTTATTTTGTCACTTACATTCAGAAATTTCACTGGAAATCATTTATATTTTAAAAAATAATGTTTCTAAGGACCTGCGGAATTAGGGTTAGAAACAGTGGCGCAAAAAGTGGGTATGCAGTGCACTGCAGGTGTGGGTTCACTCTGGTTTGACTTGTTTGACGTCAGACAGAACGGGTCAGGAGAACAGCGCAGACCCACCAGAACCTACAGAATCAGACATCAGTCTCTTCATCCCTCAATCATTTCCTGAGACCGAAAAATAATAAATGGCAATTTAAAGAACAAATCATACAAATAGATTAATAGTAAATAAATAAATATTGTGAAAATAAACCGTTTATTTTTTCAACATTAAAAACGTTAGGATTGTGTAGGAAAAATGTTGATATCTTTTATAAATTCAGTGTTTTGTGGTCAATATTATTTCACCATTTTATTAATGTGGGTTGCCAGTTTGGATCAGGCTTCCTGTGAAGCTATAGGAATGATAGAAAACTTGCTAACAAAATGCCCCAGACCTGCAGCCCCTAGGCGGCTCTAGACACAGGCCAACAGAAGTGGCTCCTTGGCTCACTTACATGTTAAATGATGAAATATTGCCCTGATTTTTGTTTTTAATTGGCCTGTAGGCAGCAAATATACATATATACATATATACATAATTGATACTTTAGTTAAATATGAGTTGAACAAATTTATGTCATCCGGGGGGTGGGAGGCGCCGATAACATGTTTGCATGCACCTCAGAAAGTACGTAGTTGCCCTGGTTAGAAATTCCCTTTATTTCTGCATTACTTAATAAAAAAATTATTTTTTATTGTAGTTTTTATTCTATTCATTAAGCTTGTTTGCTGTTTTTAGTTTATATCTTATAAAGCTTGTTTAATAAATTAAATCTTATGATGTTTAAATAAGTTTTTATTATTATTATATTGTTTATTGCTTTTATTGTCATTTTGTAGCATGTAAAGTACATTTTATAAAATATTATTAAAACAGTATAATTCATAGATATTTCCTTAATTTAATTTATGATAAACTGCAACAGAGAAAACAAGAGGGTTTACAGTTGGGGCTGAAATGATTAATCATGATTAATAATGGTAAAATAATCGTCAACTAATTTAGGAATCGATTAATTGATTAATCGTCAACAGGAGTGTAAAAACTGCTATTTGACGAAAGAACAAAATAATTAAGGAGAAACTGTTCAAAAATGTATACATTTTTATTTAAGATTTTTTTGAAAAGGTTTTTAAACAAAAGGTAACAACAATAAGTAGGCCTGTCATTATAACAAATTTTACTGGATGATAAGTTGCAGAAATTATTGCAATAATCAATAATGTTGTTTTGAGAACATTTTCAAGTAATAAACTTTAATTTTATGTACTAAGATATGTTAAATATCCCAAAAAATAAATTAACAAGGCGACTAAAACCGATAAATAAAACAGAAATTAAAACCACACTCAACCAAAACCATAACTTAAATGTTTTACAAAATCTCTGCTGACAAAATTGCAGTTCAAAAAACATTAATCGTCAGAATGCAGAATTATTGAGCAGATTTATTGTGACAGGCTCAATTATGATTAATTAACTTTGACAATTCCAGAAATAAAATCAGTTTTAGTGTTTTTATTTTCTTGCATTTTGAGTGTAAACTGGACATTTTTAAATTGTTTCCAGAAGTGGAAATTTTAAAATTATATTCTTGTTAAATTAAGATCTTACAGACACAATTAAATACAAACAATATAGTTAATACCGCCTCAGTTTCATCACCTCAAGGTCACAGTTTTCAAAAAAATTGGAAGTTTAAAAAAAGTAATTAAGCAAATAAATGAAAAAACGTTGTTTTAATGTTTTGGTCAAACCACTAATTGTACTCAGAATGTTTTGTTTTATGCTGCATACACAATATTAAGTTAACTACTTTAACCACCTACGTTCCTAATGTTAGTCATTATGCGTTTTCTTCTTGATGGATGTATTTGATTTTTTTTTTTTAAACTTCTGTTTTTTTAGTTTACATGATGGGAAAAACCACAAACATTCAAGTATTTTATATGGGAAAGAAAAATCCCAATTAGTAGCTTAGCTTTTCAATAAAGATGCAACAAAGCAGAAAAGTTTGACCAGTAGAAACACAGTTATTGTTGGCAATAGCGCCACCTACTGTTCCATGTGGAAAACAGACTCAGGCAAACATAAACGAGACGATATCGCCCTTAATTAGTTGGTCTTGGCAGCAACACAGCTGAACGCAGTAGCGCTGGAGGTACTTTCTGTTGGAAATGAAAACAAAGTCCAGAGTTATATTGGCAACAATAATTCAGTCAATGACTCTGTCCAAGAAAGAGGGACAAATAAATTCCGAATAATCGGGTTCACTTCTCTTTCCTATGAGATTTAAACCACTTTAAATTAAATTTGGCCGTTAGCTGTCGTCGTGCTCCTTCAACCTGATGATGGCAGTAAACCAGTGGTGTAAACAGGTGTTTACTGATTTTCTTAGGTAAATTTTTAAAAAGTACTGCTCTAGAAAAACATTCCCATTTGTAATATGTTTCTTTAGGACACCTGTGACATAAAGAAGTGTGATCGTTTCACTGACGGACTACCTAACTAGAAATTGCCCCGGGAATAACACAAAGAAAGGCCGCATATATTAAAACCAATATCTGCATTCCTGTGGCATGTTATGTATCTTTAATAATGTTTAAAAACTTTACACCGGTATCTCCGGCTTTTCTTTTTAAGCCACTTATCCATTATCACATTTAAACGGAATCGTTTGGTAAGCTAGCTAGCTGTAGCGTCGCACTTTGATCTGACGTCACGGCAAATAAACGGTCGTTTACATGCAGTACATCGCAGACCACTAGATGGCGCCCGAGGACCACCAGTATGAGAAATACTGGAGTAAATACACTGAAATGATCGCTAAATTGGGGGGAAAAGAAGTCAATCTCAAATTATAAACACGAGTAAAAACATAAGAGCTAGGGGTGGGCGATATGGACTATTGTGATAGCAATAAACGTGACAGTACTTCTTTTTTAGGTAACTTTCTTTAAAATACTGCTTTAGAAAAATATTCCCATTTGTAATGTTGTTTCTTTAGGACATCAGTCACATAAAGAAGTGTGATTTGTTTCACTAAAATGCATTTAATTGCTTTTAATCATATATATTTTGAATTATTGGTATTTATTGATTCACCTTTATTGAACAAAAAGGGGGGGGAGGGAGTAGAAATAACAATCGCAACAATACGAACAGCTGTGTATATTTTCAAGCATCATTAATTTGTATTTATTGTGAAAATGACAAATCAAAATCTTATCATGACCAGACGTTTATCACGACAAACCTCAAACCAGAACTTTACAAACCAGAATTTTATAAGGAAATAATTTCCTCTTTCAACGTTGTGCTAACAAAAAGCGTCATTCGTTTTTACATTTTGCATGGTTTTATTGGTCTGTCATTTTCCCATCATGCCTTCTGCTCGGGTTTCATCCAGATGTTCTCAGTGGAAGAATAAACTTGGAACCAACGAAGAAGAATCCTCACAAAAGCTATAGAAAACAAACCGGCTCATTTGAAACCGTGTCACTGTGCCTGTAACATTTTTATTTGCAATCTGGAAAACAAAACTTGTCCAAGTTCCTCCCAGCTGGATTTAACACTTCACTGAATTATTTTATTTAGTAATAAAAAAATATTTCCACCAAGTCTTCAGGGAAATGCAACCACAAACAGTCCAGTTTTATTCTTTATTTATCATCTGCCGACAGGACTACAATGCAACTAGAACAAATGTTTGTTTTGTTCTTTGATTTCCTGTAGTTCTGTATCAACTCTTGCTCACATGTACATCTATGATGGTGGTACAGATATTTTAAAAAAATACAAATATCCAGAAGGTTTTAATCCCAGTCATCTCATTAACCTCTCACTCCGAGGCGTTTATGGAGCTGCACTGGGAATATCTCGTCTGCAGATTTCTCTCCTCTCTTTTCCTTCTTTTCATTTGTTCTTCCTGAAGCCCCGTCGCAGACAGGTTGTCTGGGAAAACAGTGACTGAGTTTAGGAGGTTGGGTATTAAACCTTACCCACCCTGCAATGATGGAGTCAAACCAGCCTCATGGGAGTTCGGTCTTTGGAAGAGATTTTCTTGAGTAGCGCTTGAAAGCTTCCAGTTGTTCTGCAGTTGGAAAGCTGCAGCTGTCCGGTCTGTGCAGCAGACGTGATTTTATCTGAACAGTATGTTCATGTTGATGATGTTGCATCACGGCGACCTTCGGTTTCGCTCGTGGTGTTGAGGCTTCGCTGTTTTATCCAGACATCTGGACAGGATGCGATCACTGAGGCCAAGCTGAATCTTTATCCGAGTTTTCTTCTTTCAACTCTGGCACGCTGATGATGGATTTATTTATCCCAAGATGCAAGTTTTTTACCATCATGTTGAAGTTTTTTTCTGTTATGCTCCCCACTTTTCTGTTGTCACGTCCTATGATGCCAGTAGGGCAATATTAGAGAAAACGAATACATTTCCGCTCAAAAACTCAGGAATTTTATATAAAAAATAAGTAAATTTCTGAACTCCAAAAATCAAAAGTTTGCTAGAAAAATCTCTGAAATTTTTAGATTAATCTCACAAATAAACAAGTAAAATAAACAAGTACATTTATGAACTCCAAAAATCAAAAACTTGCTAGAAAAATTTCCCAAATTTTGAGAATAATCTCAGAATAAAAAAATAAAATAAAACACAAAAAACAAAGAAATTTTTATACTCCAAAGGTCAAACAATTTCTAGACAAAGGTTGGAAATTTTGAGATTAATCAAAAAAATTTACTAGAAAAAAAAAATTCTGAGCTGGAAAAGTCAGAAACTTGCACTAGAAAAATCTTAAAATTTCAGAATAGTCATGTAAAATTTCTAGAAAAACAATAACATTTCAGAACTCTAAAAGTAAAAGAAATATTGCTTGAGAATACTCAGAAATTTTGAGAATAATCTTAGAAATTTTCTAGGGAAGTCAAGCAAATTCCCGAGATTGAAAAGTTGAAAACTTGCTAGAAAAAAATAGGCAAATTTCTGGTCTCCAAAAGTCAAAAACTTGGTGGAAAAATCTCATAAATTTTGAGCACAGTCATAGAAAATTTCTAGAAAAAAACAGCACATTTTGTTTGAAAGTCGAAAACAAACTATACTTGTCCAAAACTTGCTATAAAAAAACTCCGAAATTTTTTTATTGGTCTTAGAAATTTACTAGACAAATACAAGTAAATTCCTGAGATTGAAAAGTTAAAAATGTTTTAATTTTGAGACATAAAAAAAATGACTAAAACAAAAGAAGTAAATTTCAGTTTGAATAGGTGAACATTTGCTTGAAAAAAATCGGAAATGTTGATATTAATCTCAGAGATTTGCTAAAAAAAAATAAATAAATAAATTTCTGAGTTTGAAAAGTTGACAATTTGTTTGAAAAAACTCAGAAATGTTTAGATTAATAAAAAAAAATGCTGTTGATTATGTTTGAATTTCCACAATCGCAGAATTGCTAAAAAAAAAACTGGAGGACTGATTGTAATTTGGCAAACAGTAAAACCTGCTTTGATTTGATCAATAAATTAATATATAAACCACATAACTATTATCCTGAAGGTGTTACTTACTGGAGTGGAGAGAGCGGCGCTGGCTGGTGGTTAGCTTTAGATTTGATTTGAAGGTTTTATCATTTGTTTTTAGATCTCAGAGGTCTGTTGAGTAAATGCTCTTATCTGTCTCAAGGTCCAGATTAAAGCGCAGATGAGATCAGGAACGAATTGCACCTTTACATCTGGACTTTCACAACAGGAAACACTTTTAAAACACGTTTCTGTTCCTTGCCTGGATCTTGATCTCATCCAGATGAGAAACAGGCTGGACATATTAGAAACCTCTCAAACTTGTCAGAGTCGAAAGCGAAGAGTGTGTCAAATTTTTTCCCGGACCGAAGCCAGAGACCGCAAGGAGGCTAGAAGAAGCGAATCCCTGGAGTTATTTCAGCCAGAGGTGTTTTAGGAAATTGATTTATAAAAACACCATAAATACAAAAATAAAGCTGACATATGTGCTGTCTTTGATTAACTAATATGAGAAAAGTAAGAAGAGAACAAAAGGAAAAACTCAGCCAACTTCTCACACTGTTCAAGGTTGGGATGTAAAAATTTGTTTTTCAGTTAAATTCAAATAGGGTAAAACAAATAAATGTTGGTGTTTTGCATGCAAATAAATCAATATATGTTCCAGAGATAGCTAATGATGATAATAATAACAACAATATTTAATATTTTAATCCTAATTTCTTTATGTTTCCTTGAAAGTCTGGTTTGTTTGAGGAGGTGTGAATGTGTAATCGGATCACAAACTCTCCAACGTCTCAGTTTGGTTAGAAACCGATCCTTAAGCAGGAAGCAGACTAAAGCACAAGGCATTCTGGGTAAATACAACCAAAACAAAAGTGTAAGTCTAACACTAGCGCTGGAAATGGCTCGTTGTCTTTTATTAAAATAACCACTAAAATCTGACGTTACTCTATTTTTGTGTACATTTTGTAAAGAAAGAAGCTATGCTCAATGTCTTCTTCAGGGGTTTTTATGTTGTTTCCTTCAGGAGTTATTGGTGCAGCGCCCCCACAGGCGAGGAGGGGAACAGCTTTTTTAATTAGTTTGGTTTGTTTGACACAGTGTGAAAGAGAACCGCACCAACTGAAAATGAACCAAGTCTATTAGACTTGGTTCCTTTCTACCAGAACAACATTTTTTAATAGTCTATGTATGTATTTGTTTAATATTAAAGTTTAAAAAGTAAAAGTTTGGAATACATAAAGCATTTTTCATCTGTCACTAACATAACTCGCCTCCTTGTTGGATCAAAATAACTATCTTCCATCTGGACTAACTGAGCCCATCATGGCTTTGTTTCCAGAACCACGACCACGGCTGCATCGTCTGTCGGATCATCTACCGCTCGGACGAGTTCCACCCGCCCATCCTGCCGCCGCGGGCCGACCTCACCGTGGGCCTCTACGGCCAGTGGGTCAGCCAGCGCTGCGAAGTGCGGCCCGAGGTCCTCTTCCTCACCCGCCACTTCGTCTTCCACGACAGCAACCACACCTGGGAGGGCCACTACTACCACTACTCCGACCCCACCTGCAAACACCCCACCTTCACCATCTACGCCCAGGGCCGCTATAGCCGAGGCCAAGCCTCCACCCGCGTCATGGGAGGCACCGACTTTGTCTTCAAAGGTTTTCAAACTTTTCTTCTTACTTTAGTTTGTAATTAAGAGAAGGAAAGCGTTCGACTGGTTGGTGTCGTATTTCCCAACCAAAATCTTACACAAGACACAGCTGGAGTAAAGATGCTCCTATGTGATGCATCTTTACGTTTAGAAGATCCAAATTGTTGGGATTCGTAGAGAGTATGATGTCTGGAAATTAGTTTTTGAGTTTGGGAAGTCAACATAAACCACTATAGATAAATATTAGCTGTAGATGAAGCTACAGCTAAAAAANCAGAAATTATTGCAATAATCAATAATGTTGTTTTGAGAACATTTTCAAGTAATAAACTTTAATTTTATGTACTAAGATATGTTAAATATCCCAAAAAATAAATTAACAAGGCGACTAAAACCGATAAATAAAACAGAAATTAAAATCACACTCAACCAAAACCATAACTTAAATGTTTTACAAAATCTCTGCTGACAAAATTGCAGTTCAAAAAACATTAATCGTCAGAATGCAGAATTATTGAGCAGATTTATTGTGACAGGCTCAATTATGATTAATTAACTTTGACAATTCCAGAAATAAAATCAGTTTTAGTGTTTTTATTTTCTTGCATTTTGAGTGTAAACTGGACATTTTTAAATTGTTTCCAGAAGTGGAAATTTTAAAATTATATTCTTGTTAAATTAAGATCTTACAGACACAATTAAATACAAACAATATAGTTAATACCGCCTCAGTTTCATCACCTCAAGGTCACAGTTTTCAAAAAAATTGGAAGTTTAAAAAAAGTAATTAAGCAAATAAATGAAAAAACGTTGTTTTAATGTTTTGGTCAAACCACTAATTGTACTCAGAATGTTTTGTTTTATGCTGCATACACAATATTAAGTTAACTACTTTAACCACCTACGTTCCTAATGTTAGTCATTATGCGTTTTCTTCTTGATGGATGTATTTGATTTTTTTTTTTTAAACTTCTGTTTTTTTAGTTTACATGATGGGAAAAACCACAAACATTCAAGTATTTTATATGGGAAAGAAAAATCCCAATTAGTAGCTTAGCTTTTCAATAAAGATGCAACAAAACGGAAAAGTTTGACCAGTAGAAACACAGTTATTGTTGGCAATAGCGCCACCTACTGTTCCATGTGGAAAACAGACTCAGGCAAACATAAACAAGACGATATCGCCCTTAATTAGTTGGTCTTGGCAGCAACACAGCTGAACGCAGTAGCGCTGGAGGTACTTTCTGTTGGAAATGAAAACAAAGTCCAGAGTTATATTGGCAACAATAATTCAGTCAATGACTCTGTCCAAGAAAGAGGGACAAATAAATTCCGAATAATCGGGTTCACTTCTCTTTCCTAAGAGATTTAAACCATTTTAAATTAAATTTGGCCGTTAGCTGTCGTCGTGCTCCTTCAACCTGATGATGGCAGTAAACCAGTGGTGTAAACAGGTGTTTACTGATTTTCTTAGGTAAATTTTTAAAAAGTACTGCTCTAGAAAAACCTTCCCATTTGTAATATGTTTCTTTAGGACACCTGTGACATAAAGAAGTGTGATCGTTTCACTGACGGACTACCTAACTAGAAATTGCCCCGGGAATAACACAAAGAAAGGCCGCATATATTAAAACCAATATCTGCATTCCTGTGGCATGTTATGTATCTTTAATAATGTTTAAAAACTTTACACCGGTATCTCCGGCTTTTCTTTTTAAGCCACTTATCCATTATTACATTTAAACGGAATCGTTTGGTAAGCTAGCTAGCTGTAGCGTCGCACTTTGATCTGACGTCACGGCAAATAAACGGTCGTTTACATGCAGTACATCGCAGACCACTAGATGGCGCCCGAGGACCACCAGTATGAGAAATACTGGAGTAAATACACTGAAATGATCGCTAAATTGGGGGGAAAAGAAGTCAATCTCAAATTATAAACACGAGTAAAAACACAAGAGCTAGGGGTGGGCGATATGGACTATTGTGATAGCAATAAACGTGACAGTACTTCTTTTTTAGGTAACTTTCTTTAAAATACTGCTTTAGAAAAATATTCCCATTTGTAATGTTGTTTCTTTAGGACATCAGTCACATAAAGAAGTGTGATTTGTTTCACTAAAATGCATTTAATTGCTTTTAATCATATATATTTTGAATTATTGGTATTTATTGATTCACCTTTATTGAACAAAAAGGGGGGGGAGGGAGTAGAAATAACAATCGCAACAATACGAACAGCTGTGTATATTTTCAAGCATCATTAATTTGTATTTATTGTGAAAATGATAAATCAAAATCTTATCATGACCAGACGTTTATCACGACAAACCTCAAACCAGAACTTTACAAACCAGAATTTTATAAGGAAATAATTTCCTCTTTCAACGTTGTGCTAACAAAAAGCGTCATTCGTTTTTACATTTTGCATGGTTTTATTGGTCTGTCATTTTCCCATCATGCCTTCTGCTCGGGTTTCATCCAGATGTTCTCAGTGGAAGAATAAACTTGGAACCAACGAAGAAGAATCCTCACAAAAGCTATAGAAAACAAACCGGCTCATTTGAAACCGTGTCACTGTGCCTGTAACATTTTTATTTGCAATCTGGAAAACAAAACTTGTCCAAGTTCCTCCCAGCTGGATTTAACACTTCACTGAATTATTTTATTTAGTAATAAAAAAATATTTCCACCAAGTCTTCAGGGAAATGCAACCACAAACAGTCCAGTTTTATTCTTTATTTATCATCTGCCGACAGGACTACAATGCAACTAGAACAAATGTTTGTTTTGTTCTTTGATTTCCTGTAGTTCTGTATCAACTCTTGCTCACATGTACATCTATGATGGTGGTACAGATATTTTAAAAAAATACAAATATCCAGAAGGTTTTAATCCCAGTCATCTCATTAACCTCTCACTCCGAGGCGTTTATGGAGCTGCACTGGGAATATCTCGTCTGCAGATTTCTCTCCTCTCTTTTCCTTCTTTTCATTTGTTCTTCCTGAAGCCCCGTCGCAGACAGGTTGTCTGGGAAAACAGTGACTGAGTTTAGGAGGTTGGGTATTAAACCTTACCCACCCTGCAATGATGGAGTCAAACCAGCCTCATGGGAGTTCGGTCTTTGGAAGAGATTTTCTTGAGTAGCGCTTGAAAGCTTCCAGTTGTTCTGCAGTTGGAAAGCTGCAGCTGTCCGGTCTGTGCAGCAGACGTGATTTTATCTGAACAGTATGTTCATGTTGATGATGTTGCATCACGGCGACCTTCGGTTTCGCTCGTGGTGTTGAGGCTTCGCTGTTTTATCCAGACATCTGGACAGGATGCGATCACTGAGGCCAAGCTGAATCTTTATCCGAGTTTTCTTCTTTCAACTCTGGCACGCTGATGATGGATTTATTTATCCCAAGATGCAAGTTTTTTACCATCATGTTGAAGTTTTTTTCTGTTATGCTCCCCACTTTTCTGTTGTCACGTCCTATGATGCCAGTAGGGCAATATTAGAGAAAACGAATACATTTCCGCTCAAAAACTCAGGAATTTTATATAAAAAATAAGTAAATTTCTGAACTCCAAAAATCAAAAGTTTGCTAGAAAAATCTCTGAAATTTTTAGATTAATCTCACAAATAAACAAGTAAAATAAACAAGTACATTTATGAACTCCAAAAATCAAAAACTTGCTAGAAAAATTTCCCAAATTTTGAGAATAATCTCAGAATAAAAAAATAAAATAAAACACAAAAAACAAAGAAATTTTTATACTCCAAAGGTCAAACAATTTCTAGACAAAGGTTGGAAATTTTGAGATTAATCAAAAAAATTTACTAGAAAAAAAAAATTCTGAGCTGGAAAAGTCAGAAACTTGCACTAGAAAAATCTTAAAATTTCAGAATAGTCATGTAAAATTTCTAGAAAAACAATAACATTTCAGAACTCTAAAAGTAAAAGAAATATTGCTTGAGAATACTCAGAAATTTTGAGAATAATCTTAGAAATTTTCTAGGGAAGTCAAGCAAATTCCCGAGATTGAAAAGTTGAAAACTTGCTAGAAAAAAATAGGCAAATTTCTGGTCTCCAAAAGTCAAAAACTTGGTGGAAAAATCTCATAAATTTTGAGCACAGTCATAGAAAATTTCTAGAAAAAAACAGCACATTTTGTTTGAAAGTCGAAAACAAACTATACTTGTCCAAAACTTGCTATAAAAAAACTCCGAAATTTTTTTATTGGTCTTAGAAATTTACTAGACAAATACAAGTAAATTCCTGAGATTGAAAAGTTAAAAATGTTTTAATTTTGAGACATAAAAAAAATGACTAAAACAAAAGAAGTAAATTTCAGTTTGAATAGGTGAACATTTGCTTGAAAAAAATCGGAAATGTTGATATTAATCTCAGAGATTTGCTAAAAAAAAATAAATAAATAAATTTCTGAGTTTGAAAAGTTGACAATTTGTTTGAAAAAACTCAGAAATGTTTAGATTAATAAAAAAAAATGCTGTTGATTATGTTTGAATTTCCACAATCGCAGAATTGCTAAAAAAAAAACTGGAGGACTGATTGTAATTTGGCAAACAGTAAAACCTGCTTTGATTTGATCAATAAATTAATATATAAACCACATAACTATTATCCTGAAGGTGTTACTTACTGGAGTGGAGAGAGCGGCGCTGGCTGGTGGTTAGCTTTAGATTTGATTTGAAGGTTTTATCATTTGTTTTTAGATCTCAGAGGTCTGTTGAGTAAATGCTCTTATCTGTCTCAAGGTCCAGATTAAAGCGCAGATGAGATCAGGAACGAATTGCACCTTTACATCTGGACTTTCACAACAGGAAACACTTTTAAAACACGTTTCTGTTCCTTGCCTGGATCTTGATCTCATCCAGATGAGAAACAGGCTGGACATATTAGAAACCTCTCAAACTTGTCAGAGTCGAAAGCGAAGAGTGTGTCAAATTTTTTCCCGGACCGAAGCCAGAGACCGCAAGGAGGCTAGAAGAAGCGAATCCCTGGAGTTATTTCAGCCAGAGGTGTTTTAGGAAATTGATTTATAAAAACACCATAAATACAAAAATAAAGCTGACATATGTGCTGTCTTTGATTAACTAATATGAGAAAAGTAAGAAGAGAACAAAAGGAAAAACTCAGCCAACTTCTCACACTGTTCAAGGTTGGGATGTAAAAATTTGTTTTTCAGTTAAATTCAAATAGGGTAAAACAAATAAATGTTGGTGTTTTGCATGCAAATAAATCAATATATGTTCCAGAGATAGCTAATGATGAAAATAATAACAACAATATTTAATATTTTAATCCTAATTTCTTTATGTTTCCTTGAAAGTCTGGTTCGTTTGAGGAGGTGGAATGTGTAATCGGATCACAAACTCTCCAACGTCTCAGTTTGGTTAGAAACCGATCCTTAAGCAGGAAGCAGACTAAAGCACAAGGCATTCTGGGTAAATACAACCAAAACAAAAGTGTAAGTCTAACACTAGCGCTGGAAATGGCTCGTTGTCTTTTATTAAAATAACCACTAAAATCTGACGTTACTCTATTTTTGTGTACATTTTGTAAAGAAAGAAGCTATGCTCAATGTCTTCTTCAGGGGTTTTTATGTTGTTTCCTTCAGGAGTTATTGGTGCAGCGCCCCCACAGGCGAGGAGGGGAACAGCTTTTTTAATTAGTTTGGTTTGTTTGACACAGTGTGAAAGAGAACCGCACCAACTGAAAATGAACCAAGTCTATTAGACTTGGTTCCTTTCTACCAGAACAACATTTTTTAATAGTCTATGTATGTATTTGTTTAATATTAAAGTTTAAAAAGTAAAAGTTTGGAATACATAAAGCATTTTTCATCTGTCAGTAACATAACTCGCCTCCTTGTTGGATCAAAATAACTATCTTCCATCTGGACTAACTGAGCCCATCATGGCTTTGTTTCCAGAACCACGACCACGGCTGCATCGTCTGTCGGATCATCTACCGCTCGGACGAGTTCCACCCGCCCATCCTGCCGCCGCGGGCCGACCTCACCGTGGGCCTCTACGGCCAGTGGGTCAGCCAGCGCTGCGAAGTGCGGCCCGAGGTCCTCTTCCTCACCCGCCACTTCGTCTTCCACGACAGCAACCACACCTGGGAGGGCCACTACTACCACTACTCCGACCCCACCTGCAAACACCCCACCTTCACCATCTACGCCCAGGGCCGCTATAGCCGAGGCCAAGCCTCCACCCGCGTCATGGGAGGCACCGACTTTGTCTTCAAAGGTTTTCAAACTTTTCTTCTTACTTTAGTTTGTAATTAAGAGAAGGAAAGCGTTCGACTGGTTGGTGTCGTATTTCCCAACCAAAATCTTACACAAGACACAGCTGGAGTAAAGATGCTCCTATGTGATGCATCTTTACGTTTAGAAGATCCAAATTGTTGGGATTCGTAGAGAGTATGATGTCTGGAAATTAGTTTTTGAGTTTGGGAAGTCAACATAAACCACTATGGATAAATATTAGCTGTAGATGAAGCTACAGCTAAAAAATTCTTTCCGCCTTCACCTTGAAACCCTTTTTTGTTACCTTCGGCCCGTTTTGGGTTTATTTTTTTTTTTTTTTTTGTTTTACTTGTTTATTATTTGGTTGGGAATTATTTGTTTCAAACTTTCAATTTTTTTTTTATTGCGTTGCGATTTTTTAGTTGTTTAAAAATTTTCCGGATTTTGCCATTTTTTTCTTCCATTTATTTTTCGGAAAAAATCACATAATTAAAATTACTGCCCTAAGAATGTGGTTTATTCACCAAATGGCCATTGTCTCTCTACTCCTGTTAACGATTATCCAATTACTAAATTAGCTAACAGTTGTTTCAATTACTGATTAATCACGATTAATTGTTCCAGGGCTAATTATTTATATTGTTAAAAAGTTAGTTGTGTTATTTTTGTTTTTGTCTGACTAGTTTGTTCTTACAGAAAAAGGCTGCTTTAGAGTTTGTAAAAACTGGCAGCTTTATTATTAGATTATTTCAGCAAATGATTAATCATAATTAATCTGATTAATCGTCTCAGGTCTATTTATATATATTGCAGAAAAGTTAATTCAAAATGAGTTTTGTCTTAATCTAGTTTACTAAACTATTTGCACTAGAAACTAGATTAGATTTAGTTTTTTCAGTATTGTTACGTGGTACAACATTCAGGCAACAATAATCACAGACAAATAAAGGTTGCATTTTTCCAAATACTTCAGTTTTAGCCTTGAGAAACTCTGCAGAGAGCTGATTCCTCCTGTGTCTCCGTCCTCTAGTGAACCACATGAGAGTGACGCCCATGGATCTGGCCACCACCTCCCTCCTCAATGTCTTCAACGGCGACGAGTGCGGCGTTCAGGGCTCGTGGCAGGTCGGGGTGGAGCAGGACGTCACCGTCACCAACGGCTGCGTGGCGCTCGGCATCCGGCTCCCCCATACGGAGTACGAGCTCTTCCGCATGGAGCAGGACGCCCACGGCCGCTACCTGCTCTACAACGGCCAGCGCCCCAGCGACGGCACCAGCCCGGACCGCCCCGAGAAGAGAGCCAGCTCCTACCAGATGCCCCTGGTCCAGTGCTCGTCCAGCAGCCAGCGGTCCGACCGCAGCCGGGGAGACGATGACACCGAGCAGACTCAGCACCGCCACAATGGCGGCTCGGGGCGGCACGCCGGCCGCAGCGGATGCGTCGCCGTGCTGCTGGTCACTGCTCTGCTGCGACTTTGTTAGTCGGCAGTAAAGGCTTTTTCTTTCTATACAAACAGTGGGACTTAACAGCAAAAACTCATGTACTTTGCAGGGACGTGTTATGCAAAATTCACATTTTTGCAGGTTTTTGTATTTCCATTTGGGTCTAAACTGCTTCTAAAAACAACCCAAAGCGGCTAAAAAAAAAAACTCAACCAGATGTTTTTTGACAATAAGTTTATGCTTTTTGGTGTCTGGAAAATGAGCCGTTTCAAAAACCTCCGGAATGTAACGTCACAAATCACAGACACGTTACCCAGCAACCCCAGTGGAGTTCCGTTTGTTACCTAGCAACCCCAGTGGAGTTCTGCCTGTTACCTAGCAACCCCAGTGCAATTCCAGCCCATCTGATCAGCTGGTTTTACCACTGGGCAATGGCTGCTGCACAAGACAAGTGTTTTGTTGTTGACTTACCGTCCAGAAACTGCTTGCTGCATTTTTTTTGGTTGTGCAGGAGGCTCTACTAATGCTTTTCAAAGATCTAATGTAGTATAACTGCGCATAAGTTTGTAGCCACTTTGACTTGTGACTGTAAACGTTGAGTTGGGGGCGTGGCCAGCAGCAGCTTATTTGGATTTAAAGTGGCAAGAGGCCCAAAAGCAGCTCATAATAGAATGATTTTGGGCAGAAAAATGTAATTAACATGTTTTGAATAGGCCACAGACTTTTCTTAACCTGTTCAAGGAAGCATAATAAATGTTTTGTTTGGATCAAGAGGGTGAGAACTGAACTCCTCTCCAGCTACCAAAGACTTGACACTGCTGCTCTGCAGGAACTGCACTTTAGAGTGAATCCACTGTGGATTCACAACTAGATAAAAAGTCTCTTTATTCCTACAGAACTGAGATTATGTTTGTTTTCTGCATCGTTTTTAATCCAGCACCCGTCACATTGTGGGTTTCTACAGCAAAAAGCAGAGGCTGATGAGTGCAAACATTTTCATGTGTTCAGGAGAAAAACCTCAATAGATTCTGTTGACTGTAAAAAAATAAGTGAGTCGCAGCATTTTCACAGGTTAATGTTAGATAAGGATATATAATGTTAATTGGTTTAGCAATTTTATTCAAAAAGTAAAACTTATTTTTGAACCATTTCTCAGAAAGGTGGGGTTAGAGTTACATATAACCAGGCTTTTTCAAAATATATATTTCAATTTAAACTTTTACTTAACCAGTAAAGGAGCTGGAAAACTAACCAGTGGTGGTCACACTTCCACTAAACTGCTAACACCAGAGATAATTTTTGCTAACTCTTTAAACTTCCACAAAATTTATTTTTCCAGCTAAATTTTCTGATTTACATGGTTGTTTTATAAACTTTAAGTTGAATAAAGTTTGGAATTTATGTTGAATTTTAGTTTTTTTTACTGTTAGGAATTTTTCCAAGTAGTTTAATATTTTCTCTTATTTTGAAAGGAGTGAAAACTACTTATGCAACAGTTCCGTTTCCTCTCCTTTTTTTTTTCTCAGCAACTGTAGTTTAAACAAGAAAAACATAATGCAACAAAATGTAAACAAAATACGTCAGATAAATTTATAACGTTTAAATTAAATTGGTGCTGAAGGATTGTAGTCTTTCAAGGGCAGATATTATTTTAATTGAAGTTAGCGCTTTAGCGTTAGCTTGAGCTAAATACATTAGCAAAGCTACCACCACTAGATTTAACGCTCAAGATGTTCTAACAACAACCAGGATGATACCAGGAGGCTCTCTCTGTTTCAGCTAAGAGGTTTGGTTCAGATTCAACAAGCTGCTTTTTCTACCAGTGTTTCCTTCCACTAAACTTTCAATTCAAACCAGCAAGCCTCTGTGCCAAATCAGTAACAACTCAAATACGTCTATTTTTTTACTCAAATATCAAAGAATAAACTAATGTATTTAACTTGATTAAAGACAACTTTATATCAAGTTTTAAATTGGCAAGATTATTTTTTGTTCGTTTTTTTTAAATATGGCTTTTGTTGAAAAGCTTTTTTTTTAAAGTCCTTTAGTTATTAAATAAAACAGTCAGCGCTCTTTCACATTGCTTATAGTCACTACGTTTTGTGTTTTTATCAGCAGGAAACTATAGTTATCGAAATATTTCACATTGTGCAATAAACCTACCAACCTTGAAATTAACTTTTTGAGAACAATTGCTGAAATAAATGAATTTTTTAACACAACGAAGTCATCTGGTTTCACCTGAAAGACGTTTCATTCGCATACTGCTTGAAACCGGAGATTTTATAAACTCATAAAACGCTGCAAACTTGACATTCTCATCTATTAAAGCGTTTACTTACACAGTAATCAGTCCTGAGTCGTCCAAGTCATTGCTTCCTCCCGAACATGTATGTCGCTGTTTAACATCTTTGGTCTCAACAGCCTGATCACGAGATCCGCCATGTTTGAGCTAATGAAAATACAGACGTCTAATTGAACATTTAACGTTTCCTTCCAAGATTATTACATTTAAACAATCATAATATGAAGATAATATCATTAATTCTTTCATAAAACGGAACCAGAGATTAATGTTTTCTGTTATTTGAGCACAAAGTTTTTCAATTAGTTTATTCAAAGGACAGGAAATGACGTCAAGATTGTTCCAGGATATGATGTTCTGCCAAGTGAAATGTCTGAACTTCTTGTCGGTAAGCAGGAATATTACCGACAAGTATTAATGTATTAATCAGTATTAATGATTTTGTTATCATTTAGAAACTATAAAAACTAGTTTTGGTCACAAGATTAGACATTTTTAACATCGTTTTATGTGGTTGTTTACTAGAAAGGGAAAAAAATCACCAAAAAAAACTCAAAAGTTTCCAAACTTGGAAATTTGTAAGTTCAAAAAGTCGAAAATTTGAAGAAATAAATAAATAAAGTCTGAAATTTTGGGATTAATTTCGGAAATTTTATAGAGAAAACAGTTTCAAATGTTACAAGTTTGCTTGAAAAGCCTGTAAGTTTTTCCACAATATTTCCAAGTTTCAGAAGACGAACATTTTAAACTTTTGGATCTCTGAAATGTCCAAGATTTCTTTTTCTCAGATTTTTTTAGATTAAAATCAAAGTTTGTTTGTTTTTTTTGCAAATTTTTGACTTTCAAAACTCAGAAATATCACGCTTCACGCTTTGATCTATGTATTTACTAAATTTCTGAAATCTCAAAATTTCAATTTGCAAATTTTCAACTATTGAAATAGAAATTTTATTTTTAAAACATCTGGAAATTTTCTAGCAAATTTTAAACTTTTGAAGCTCAGAAATGTCCGTGACCAAGTTATGACAATAAACGAAAACCTTTTAAAAAGCTCTATTAACCATCTTCATTCATTGAACAAACCTTTCATAATAAAATCCCTTAAGCTTTCAAGTTTAGTTACTAAAATAAACAAAATAAACTTCAGAAAGTGTTGATAAGCAGTTCTATTTGACTGTGATTTATGAGCGTGGAAACACTGTCAGCATTTTCTACGCCGTTCATTTTGGACCAAACAGAGTTTCATATTCAGTTCTACTGCCAAGAGGAAAAAGTCAACATTTCATTTCCCACGATCCCATCTCCGTGGAATCACCTCAACTTCACGCTTTGATAAAACGATTCAACGTTTGCGTTTGTGTGGGAAACGGGAACGTCGTAAAGAGAGCTAATTTCAGCTCGTTATCTGGCTGAATTTACCATAACAGACTCCGTCACGCAGAACGTCATAATGAGCTGGAAACACGGAACTGCCTCGGTTAATCTCCAACAGATCTGATAGGAAATATCAGCAGAACCCGAGCTTTGGTTCTGGATTGTTGGGTCACTTTAGTTTTAACATTTTCCCACAGCAGATTAAACCAAACCTTTCGGTTTGTGCTTGAAGTAAATAATGTTTGAACTTCACTTTTCGATCGGCTTTTGTAAAGATTAAAAAATATATATGTAGCAATAATTTGGCTTATTTAGCCTTTCATAAAGAAAAACATTGGGTGTTCATTTTCAAAGTCATATTTTCACCATATTATTAATATATTTATAAATGTCAATGTTCTTATATCCAAACATTTATTTTCCAAAACCAAATATTTGGGTATCAGCTAAATCTAGCTAGGAGCTAAGCATTTGGGTATGAGCTAAACATTTAGCTAGCAACATAAATAGGTAGTAAGTCAAATATTTAGTTTTCTTGCTAAATATTTAGCTTGTAATTACCAAGCTAAATATTTAGCTAGGCACCTAAATATTTAGCTTAGCAAGCCAAACATTTAGCTTCCTTGCTAATTATTTAGCATAGCAACTGCAAACTAAATATTTAGCTAGCAAGCCAAACATTTAGCTTCTTTGCTAAATATTTAGCGTAGTAACTGCAAACTAAATATTCAGCTAGCAAGCCAAATATTTAACTTCCTTGCTGAATATTTAGCTAGCAACATACATATTTAGTTAGCAAACTAAATATTTAGGTCTGGTTTGAAAATTAGATACTACTTTTGGAAAATAAAGATTTAATTTGGGACTAAATAGTTAAAATAAATATTTATTTGGGAACAAAATGCATAGCTTAGAAACTAAATATTTAATATTTTGTAATAGTTATAAATGTAGAACTAATATGTTGAAAATGTGACTTTGAAAAATGAACACTTGCATTTTTTCTTTACGACAGGCTAAATAAGCCAAAATATTAATTTGTTGCTGTGCAACTTTACACCCAATACTGTTCTACAAACTCAGTGTCACTCAAGTTATTGGATCTCTAGTTTGAACTTTTAACTCCGTGAGCACACAGAACACTACCCAGGTTCTGTTCCTGTATCAGAACATTTCCCGGGTCCAGACGCAAAGCAGATTCTTCCTCTCCATCTCCGTTCCAGTGGATCCTCAAGGAAAATGTTCACCTGGAAAATGTCTTGCACTAAAAACGTTTTAATATGTAATTTTATGTTTTTAATCTAGCGCTGAAACTAATCATTTTAGTAAATAGATTATTTTATCAGTAAAAGAGGCAGATTTTTCATTTAACCACTTTAGCCTACTTTTAAATCTGGCTTAATTGCTGTTAATTACTGACCTTTTTTTGAGTCTACAAATTTAGCAATCTTTTAATCATTACTTGGATTATTCAGACGATTACTTAATTGATTTGCCACAATAGCACTAGACAATAATATATATATAGACATGAAATCAATGTCAATAGATAATACGTTAATACAATAAAATGTTCAATAATTTCATTGAACTCCGAACCAGAACTGCACAGCATTCTGGGAAATGTATGGCTTGACCCACTCAAACCCTCACACTTTAGCCAATCCAGGTTGGTGGAATCAATGCGTCTCGCTCACTCTTTGGTTACCTAGCAACTCACTCATTCTTTGGTTACCTAGCAACGACTTCCGCTGTAGTTCCCACAGCAATTTCAGACTTTAGAAGTTTTTTTCTTGTAAATAAGTTAAATTAATCTCAAAATTTCCAAATGTTTTTGGTGTAAATGTACAACGGAACCAATATTCCATCATTTAAGACAAGTTAAAGAATGTTAATTTTAAATATGTGTTGATATCTACTTAAACTATAAATGACAGTAAAGTTTCTGGAAGTGAAAAAGGCAAAAGATGGCTATGAAAACCACATTTTTTCAATTTTATTTGGTCAATGATTAATACCATGGGAGATAATTTTAAAAATGGAAACCTCATTTCAGTCAATACTTGCCTCAGAAGGAATAAATGTGAATAATGTTTATTAATAATAATAATATAATAATAGTTCTGAATTGTGAGGAAAAGGACAGGACAAATGCACATAACGAGGCACCGATTTCCCCAGCTGGATCTGAACATTCCAACAACAACAAAAAAAAAGAAGAAATTACAAACAAATTTACTTCAGAGGCAGTCCAGCAACGTTTGAATGGCGGTTCTGTCCATGTTTTTGTTTGGAAGGATTTAAAATAACATTTACAAGACGCCTAGCATTTCTTTGAACTCCTATTAAAAGCACACAGAGAAAGAGAGAAAAAAGAAAGAGAGAAATGAAGGAAGGAACAAAAACTGGACTGCTTCTTCCCAATGGTTCCCCGTTTTTCCGTGATCCATCTTTCCATTGTCCCACCAAATTACCTGCAAACCCATTAATCAAAAACTGAAAGAAAAAAACAAAAAACAAAAAAAAAAAAAACAAGAAGGGATTAATTTTGTTGTTTTTTTTAGTGAACTCTCTGGGCTCAATAAGTGTGCGACATTGTAAAAAGGCGACGCCTTTGGATGAAGCTGTACAGATGCGTTCACTGTAGGCCACACAACCGATGATATGGCAAAGTCAACAGAAAGACTTCTTCCTCTTCCAGGCCTCGTTGTCGTCGTCGTCGATTTTTTTGTTTGTTTTCTTTTTTCTTTTTGGAGCCGGAGCGAAGGGACATGGCCAGCGTACACGATACCAGTCTACAAGATGAACTTCCCGAAGAAAAATCCAATGAAGATGGCTGCTATGACGACGAGGAGGGAGGGCAGGAAGGCGGCGCTGGTTTCTCGGCCGACGATGTTGGTTGAGTTTGATGTCATGTGGTCTGGGCGATGCTGCATCTTTCTCATCCTCACTCCCTCGTCCTGCAAGAAGCAACCAAACCTCAACCATCAATACGTTAGCGGCCGCGATCTGATGCGTCGTAATGCTGCGAAGAGACCGAAGGCGTCCGACGCTTCGAGTTGACACTTGATATTTTGCTGGTGACGCTCGTTGGAAAGAGCCGTTGTTTTCTATTGCCTGTCTCTTTGTACAATGGTGGATGAAATTGAGAGAGCGGCACCAAAAGCTTCTGTAATCACAGGCTCCTCAGATGTTTTTGCTTAACATTTTGTGTTCAATGTTTATTGAATAAACAACACTAACAGCTGATAGCGGCTCAAAGTGCATTGGAGCCTCTTGCCTTTTTTCCCCTCCCTCTCCCTGGTTGATCTGAACAACGGAAGATGCATTTGAGAGAGCGGCACCAAAAGCTTCTGCAATCATAACAGAGGCTCCCTAGATGTTTTTGCTTAACATTTTGTGTTCAATGTTTATTGAACAAATAACGGCTTGACGCACGTTGGAGCCTCTTGCCTTTTTTTCCTCTCCCAGTTACTTTCAACAATGGCGGATGAAATATTGAGAGTGTCTTGGTTTTATTTACTGAAATAAACAGGATGTCGCCATCTTTGAATTTACCAGATAACTCAGAGGTGACGAGGGTCACTTCAGCGCTGTTTTCGTCTCACCCTATCCATATGACGCCCTGCTGACCCGCATCAGTGCCTGCATCTCCTGACAATAACTACAGGCCACTACGCCATATAGGGAGTCTCTCTGATTGGTCAACACGTGTCAAACACTTGAAACGCTTCAGCGCGTCCACATAGACTTTGAATGTAAACCAGACACTCAAATTGCCATCGGTCTGAATGCAGCATTAGAGCACCAGGAACCAACTAAACGTCAAAACACGTTAATTATCTTATGCTACAATCTGTTGCAGCATCTAATTACGTTTAAGCTGAACACTGTCCCTTTATTAATAGTTTACTAACGCTATTACATCCTTAAAGCTGCAGGGCTTATTTGTTAAAACTGACCAGGTTGTGACAGAATAGCATGAGAGAAAATCTGAAAAATTTGACCTTCTCTGCCTTCTCCCAGAACTAACTAGAAACAACCAATCAGAGCCAGGAGGCGGGTCTTAGTGCTGTCAATCAACATCATGTACTGGCTGGTGAATGTGCTATTAGAGGAGAAGTCATGATGCAGGTCTTAAATCTGATCCAGATTGCCATTAAAAATCTTAAATGTGGGTTGATGAAACCTGCAGAAACTCTGCCATTTAGAACCTGATGATGCGACCAGGATTCCCGCTGTTTATTGGAGAAAAACTTTTCCAGATTGAAGCCTCCATCCTCCGCCAGTTTTTAAAGCATACAGACTTCATCTCCAGCAGCCGGTTCTGTAGGTTCTTAGCACAACGGACACACCCAGTGACTAACTGTGGTGTGAACTTCTGTTATTCTGCTTCTCAATCAGCTGTGACTTTACCTTTGTCTTGGTATGTGGCTAACCTTTATAAACAGGTTTTCTAAAGTCTTTCCAACATGTCTGACCTTCAGTTGCCTGTTTTCCTCGCTGAGCTTGTTTATCTCCGACTGCAGCCTCTTGCACTTCTCCACCAGCTTCTTCGAGTCCGTGTCGTCTCCCGCGGCGGCCGCAGCCGTCGGCTCGGACTTCAGGGAGTTCATCACCGGGGCCGGTCGCGTCACTTCCATGTCGTTCTGCCCCACAGAGAGGAGGAAAAGCATGACTGAGAACAAATCCAGCATGGCCAGACTCGACCCGTTAGATCCTACCGATACGCCACAGGAAGGCGGCTTTGTCAGAGTTTCTCTTTTTTGATTTAAAAAAATCATTAAAGCAGCTTGCAAAAATATTCACATCCCTTGAACTTTCTCACATTCTGATATTACAATATTAGTTTAGTTTATGATGATTTATTACGACAGTAATACAAATTTGCTTCGACTTTGATCCAGTTGCCTGCAACTTTTACGATCAGAGTCAAATTAAAACTTGTTTCAAATGTTAAATGACTCAAGAATATAAAAACATTCAAAGACTACTTACATTTTTACATACATCTAATATTTTATCATCAAGTAAAAAATAAAAAGCAAAACCATGAGTACATTCTCTGTGTGTGAAAAGCTTCTAGTAAAACACATCCAGTAGTTTTTGTTCCTGTTAAACTTTAAGATATAAAAGTGAATGGGTGTGTACGACATTAGACACACTTTTATGTGTTTCTGTTGGTCAGAATGAAAACAAAAATTCTCAATCAAGAAATCTCTCACCACTTCGTTTTCAGAGGGCAACTCGAAGACGCATCTCAGCTTGGAATCCATAAGATCTTCGGGTTTTGCATCTTTCCACTGACGGATCAGAAACACGTCATTTGTTAATTCAAACTGCATCCAGACGGATTTATTTTTCCCTCCATCCACACACAAAACAAACGTAAATGTAATCTCAAACCTTGAAACTCAACAAAAACTCACAACATGCATATTTTTACTTACTAAACTGATGCAGCGTTGCCCTTACTCTCCTAAATATGTAAACAGTAACAGCTTGTATTTAAAAAGAAATAAAAGCTTGTTTAGTTGTGTTGCTAAGCGTCTGCTGCCCCCTGTTGGACAAATGCAGGACACATCTAAAGCAAACTGATCAAATCTAGATTTTACCCAAGAAACTAATAAAAAATACATTTTACTTTTAATATTTATTTGTTTTTAAGGCAATCTAGAGAGTTGAACAATATAAGAAAAAATATCTGAATGCGATTCCCCCACATGAATAATTGTTCTTAATTTATTGTTGAATATAAATGTATTGATCGGACTCGTAGATTTAACTTATTTCATGCAATTTGTTGAACATTACTTATGCAATTACATAAACCAGATAAAAAAAACATAAAAACAATCAAACATAACAATAGTACTAATATAAAGAGAAATAATGAGCCAAAATATGGACATTTAAATCATAAGATTTACAAAATAGTTTCTGTTTCAGCCAGAAAAACTATCCCTTTGTTTATTATTTAACAAATAATGTTAATAATAATCAGAATTATATTTGATATTTCAGCACACACTGGAAACATTTCACTGAAAATGAAAAACTAATAAATACTTACCACGGTGTCGTTGTCAGCAGCATTTGATGGGACGAAAATCGTCTGAACCATAAATTTGTGTTTACTTTTTTCATTGGGGTCATAGTCAAAGGGTTGTAGCATAACTGTGAAGAAGAGAGTAAATAGATAAAATAAATAAAAAATAAAAGAATATTAAATATATTTTGAGTAAGACAAAAACACAGAGCAAATGTTTCAAACAATCGGAGAAGGGTTAGGAGTTAATCTGTTCAGTGCTTCAGTAATTTCCCTGTGTTTGGAGTTTTTCTCCCGTTTCAATGGGGTTGTTCCTTTCCTGCAATCTTTCATGCTTGCTCAGGATGAAATGAAAATAAACACTGAAATAACTAAATTTCAGTGTTCAAGTAAAGATTGCAATAAATGATTTAACGTCATCAACTGGGCTTCCTTGGATAACTTTTGGGCTTAAATGCTAAATGAAACTGAACTATATAGAGGTTTTAATTCATTCATACACAGTATGAATGGACAGGAAAACACATTTGTTTTTGAATTTATCAAAAAAAAAAAAAAAAAAGGGATAATTTGTAACCTGTAGTATTCTGGTACTGACCAAGAGTAAACAGGACGTTTTTGGAAGGAAAACAAACTTTTAAAAATCGTTTTTCAATGGCAGAAATGTATTGTATTTTCTTACCAGAGATGTTGACAGTTGCACCTGGGTCGATGACGCCGCTGTTTGGCCGTACGCAGTACCTGCGAGGCGCCGTCGTCTTCACTTTGAAACATACTCGTCTATCCGATGGGTTCTTCAGTTTGAGGTTAGCGGTGACTACATCTGTGAACGGACCTGATGCACACAGAAACACACACACACAGACGGGTTGCTGCTTCTGTATTCAATGCAACACACACCTGACACAAACAATCTGCTCATGCGTTAAATTGCAAAACGCGTGTAATATTCTACGAAGTCAACTGAAAGCAAATCATTCACTTTATTTCAGATCGTAACTGAAACAACAAAAGGCCTGCAGTGTTTGGTTTCCAAGGTTCAAAAGAGACTTTAAAAAGATTAACAGAAAAGTAGAAAAAGCAACTCAATTAGACAGACGCAATTAAAAGGCCTTATTGAATAGCCGGCTTTTTAACTTGAAGCTAGACTGCAGCGTCTCGCATTAGAGGCGATTAAATAAATAAAAAGAAAGAGAACTAGAAAGTTTGAAACTAGATAAAGAAATAGAAGAAACTGTTTAGTGCTGGTGATATTAAACGAGGCTCAAATCACACAAACACCTGAGTTTTTCACATTTTTTTAAAAGAATAAACACAAACTAATAGATTTATTGGACAATAAATCAACACACACACACACATATATATATATATATATATATATATATATATATATATACACACACACACAAATATAGCGCAATATACACATGATCAATATCAGTAGATTCAGCATTCTGGGAAATGTAGGCAGAGGAAACACTTTGGCAGGTCAATTTCTCTCAGCCAATATTGGTGGAATATATATATACATCTTCTAATCAAATAGGTTATAGCACAGATTGATAAACAGCGACGACTTCCTGCAGATGAGATCCAACAAACCACCTGAATCAATTACTGTCAGCCCCCTCCCAGACGCATAATTTCATATAGACGTCCCATGATGATATTGGAAACGGGAGTCCTTCGCCCCGTCGGGTCTTTTATCAGTTGATTAGTCGTTACACAACAGATCTCCATCTTGTGACAGCGCTGGCTTCAAATTAGAGCCTTAACCAGGGTCAGCACAAGTTGCTTTCATCATCAATGCCATGTCAAAAACACCAGTGGTCGCCAAGTCAGAGGTACAACAAACTCAATCTGGGCCAATTAGTTTGGGAGGCTGCACAGAAAGCACATCTTATGACAGCATGGTATCTGGGTCGGGGAAAAGCTTTTGATTTTACATCCTGAAATATTTTCAAACCATCCAAATCTTGTTTGAAATTGAGAAATAGGGGTTTATGCAGAGGGCAAAGGTTTGGATACACAAAGCAGGGATAAAGACTAAATAAAAGTAATCTACAGGCGAATTGTGCAGGATTAGCTTATTCCAAAAATATTCTCAGTGGTTGCAGCCTTTATCTTAATTTATCATTTACTTCTCAGCGCAGTTTTCAGCGCCAACAAAGGGAACTGAGCCTTCAGGAACAAGATTAATCTGGGATATTTAAAGTCATGAGCGATCGTCAGTATGTGAGAATCCATACTGTTCTCATCTCACACCTGGTCATATTTTGGCTGCAGAGAACAGGACGTTGCTCTTAAATAACTTTATTAAAAGAAGAATTGAGTTCTAAAACACCTTTATTTAACTTTCCAGAAGACTTACATTTGCAGCTTAAGGCAATCTGGAGCTAAGAGCTACAGTAAATAGGCATGTGATGAGAAGAAACTTGAGAAAATGACACTTGAATCCAATTTCTTTGCCTAAATGTGACCCATAAGATTTTTTATGGCAGTCTGAGCGACCCAATTTCAGTCTTTTCACTCAAAAACAAAATAAATTTTAGCCACTTCTACATGTGGCACTAAATCAGATAGGTATCCGCTTCTTTTCAAAGCGTCTGAATGTCGCATTTTATCAACGTCACTAATGTGAGATGTGCATCATAATTCTGCGCCAGAAAAAGCAAAACGCGGGTAAATCTTTACGTAAACAATGGCTGAAAATTAAAATTACAAACTTATAAAGAAGTCTGTCACTGAAAGGCACCACGTCGCAATCCAATAAAATGTTGATTCCATAATCTCAGAAACGATTCATTCTGTCTCACAATCAAATTTTACCACCAACTCACGATTGTTTTAGTAATCGATTATTCTGATTACTAAATGATTGGCACCTTCTGCTGATTTTTCATTCATTTTCTCAAACCTTTATATGCATTAGAAATATAATAAAATATGCAAATAAAACAATTCAATTATCTTTTTAAATAAAACATTTTGTTGCCTATAATGCAATAACATAGAATGAACACTGTATTGGCTTATCAATAGTGTAGCGCTGATCTGGTGATTATTTTTTTTTGATTAGCCGATTAATCAGATAGCAAAAGATGCTTAAAGTGATTTATTTTTGTTTTTTTACAGAATTGGAACCAATTGAGGAGCTGTGGGCTGAACATATTTACAGATTAACGTTTTATCTTTGTTTGTTCTTTCAACAAATTGCCTTTTTTGAGTCTCTATACTCCAGTTAGCAATTCACTGATCACTAAATTAGTTGTTTATTTTCATTAATTAGGCTTTTTTGTCACAAAATTAATAATTTCAGCTCTAGTACCAAGATTAATGTCGATTCTGAATTAAAATAACTCGCCATGTTAAAAGATTTCATTCATTTAATCCATATTAAGTGGAGTACTATAAATAAAACCTTAAAAATATCAAAGTAATGCTATTTAAAGAAACAAAAGATGACAAAGCCATAACCAAACACTTTTTGTTGTTAAGCAAACTCCACTGTTACACACAAAAGGAGTGAATGAAGCCAAGAGAGATAAGCAGCGTTGCATGACTGCCTGACTCCACCTAGCTAAACGCAGTTACACTCATGACTGGGGAATTGTTTCAAAGACAGGTGCAGCATAAAAAACATTCCTTTAAACTTGAAAAACCTTAAAACGGACGGGTTGTTCAGTTCGTCCGTCTAGAGCTTTGTTACGTGCAGCTGCAGTGAAGGAAGTCTTAATAAATAAGATTTCCTTAAAGTCAATCTAAGGAAGACTTCCTTAAAGTCAATCCATCTCTTCTTGTTGTGCGAAGTCATAAATTCAGAGCGATTGTTGGTGAACCCTCCTTGTTTCAACAGGTGAAACATTTTAATGGAAAACTACTCATATTATTAATCTCTTTCAGCTGACGAGTAACTGAACTTTAACTTTTGGAACGAGGAGAGTCGTTAATTTTATTACGATCATCTGGGAAAGGGCAAGATATTGGTCCAAATTAAGAAAAACAAACAAAAACAAAGAATGTGTTTCATGACCGAAGAACGACAGAGATAATCATCTTCAAGGAAGACATAAAAATAAAAATAAAATCCAGACTTGAAGAGCGTTTCCCACTCCAGGAAACTTTTCCAGGAACCAGGACGGGTTTTCTGCATATCTTTTAAAACCTCTTTTCCAAGGCTTTTGCCAGTGTAAAACCAGATTAACCAGGTGAAAACAGATTATCCAGGTGAAAAAGTTACTGGGAACTTTGTGAAAGACATTTCTGATTATTCAAATATTTCCAGTATTATGTATATTAAACTGCCATATTGTTGGGATTATTTTTACCATTTTTCTCAGTTGTAAATGTGCATCAAATAATCATTCAATTAAAAATCTGATGTGTGCATCTCTATAATTTTTGTTTAAAATATTTGATTCCATGACAATATTTAAATTTCCCACACTCTTTGAAAGCAGCGTGATGTCAATAATGTGCAGGCGGTTTGAAATTCTGCTAAGCTAGCGCTACAAGTCTGAACTAGCCATCTGTGTGGAAGTAGAGACTTTAGGTGACAGATGGGAGCTGAATCGTATAGGATTTAAATCCGTTTCCATGGTAACGGCTTTCCTCAACAGGTGTCTGTATCTCTACAAGTTAAGTCATCAACTAAACACTTGTCCTTTCCAGCAGCGTTTATACACCATGGTAAAACCAGCTGACCAAACGCGCTGCTTGGGTTGCTAGGTGACGGGCGGAACTCAGCTGGGGTTGCTAGGTAACGCCACATAGCCTGTTGATTCTAACTTATCAGGTGGTTTTTGAAACGGCTCACTTTCCAGACACCGAAAAAAAAAACTCAAAAAACATTAGCTTATTGCCAGAAAACTGTTGGATGTTTTTGTTTTTAGGCGCTTGGGGTGTTTTTAGAAGAAATATACAACCCAAACGGAAGTATAAAAACATACAAAAAAGTGAATTTTGGATAATACATTCCTCTTTAAAATCAGTCACTAAACCATTGGATGCAAGTTTGTACAACAATCCATTAAGTAGAATTAAGTCTAAAAGAACAGTTTCTGCGTTTTATACACTGTAAGCATAAAATAAACCAGCTCAGAAAGATGCCACCTCTTCCTCAAAACTCTGCCAGCTCCATCTTTTCCCATCTCTCTGCAAGTTTGCTGGGCTTAGGGTCCCCCAGGCCCGCCCTACTCTAAAAATACCAGCCAAGGAGAGGAGGGCTGCCCTGGTTGCTTTGCTGGAGGAATCCCAAGAGAGCCTCCAAAAACAGTCCAGGTCTCACATACACAGACCAATTTAGCTCGGTCTCTGCAACAGCAGAAGACGACGACATGGATAGTTTATAACGCTGCTCCTCAACGTCCGACAGGAATCATTTCATTTTCATCCGTGATACCCAAATAAAATAATAATAAAAAAAGGAACTCTAAATGATGTAATTGTTTCGTTTTCAATTTACCGTTTGAATTAGATTATGGCAGCTAAATAATTTAATTAGAGTTGGTTCCAGTGACGTGCAGTGAGGTTCATTGCTGGTGAGGCACTGACTTATGACTTAGACACCATGCATGTTATTGGACGTACGGAAATTTCGAGCATGCATACAACGCTGGAGGGCAAAAAGACTAATCTTCTACATGTCATTCATAGCCGCGTTAACTCAGTGAAACTTAGAAATGTAGGTATTGATTTCTTGGTATGATCCACAGCAAAGTGATCTGTATTCGTCAAACTACGCAGACTCGTTGCCATAGCAACTGACAACAATGCCACTTCATGTTTTAGGATTAAACACCAAAAAACATTCAAGAATTTTGCACACAGAACAGAACATTCAGTCTGTTGTTGTAGTACGTTTTAGGTTTAATGTTTTATTAATAAATAATTTCTGTGGTAGATTAACTACCGCTTCTACTTTACTGAATTATTTAGACATACAAACAGTAGCCCACAAAACGCACATTTCATAAAAAAACTAAACAAAAACATCTTATTGCTGTCTTACCTTTATCTATCAATGAAATCCATGCACCGCTAATTCTGCACAAAAATATCCGTTCATCCAAAGCCAAGTCTATCCTCAGCATGTCTTTTCTACTCCGTTTGAGAATCATCAAACTGTCTCGAAGCAAAACTTTCAGCTCCGGTGTTGGTCTTCCTTTAGTTATTATCTCCTGCTTCAATTGAAAATCCACTTTAGAAAACTGTTTAAATGTAGAAATGTAGTCTTTCGTGTTGACGTCGGAAGAGAGGAGAAAACAAATTTATCGATGTACTTGACTTATTTACTGTATGGCTAGCTCCATGGCTAGCTCACTGTGTCTTACTCTGCAGTTGTG
>NW_006800095.1:397613-405101 GCF_000485575.1 Poecilia formosa | reverse complement strand
GCAATATAAATGGTTTTTCCATGATGACATGTGAGGCGCTGCCTCACCTGCCTCCCCTGACCGCATGTCACTGGTTGGCTAATAGTCGGGTTACACAATGCCAGAAGGGACTTTTATTTGCAAAGATCCACTAAATCCTCCACAACATTTGACTCACACACAGTGAGGATGCACCAGTGCACCATAGAAGAAGATTATTACTTCTTCTTCTCGGGAAGAACATGCAGATTAAATTTCTCCCACTCATTAATCCATTAAGAGCAACTTTAAAGACCCAAACTTCTGCTTTTAGCCCTACTTCCTTACATGCAAGATAGTGTGGCAGAATGGTACTTAAAAAAAAAAAAGCATAAAAATTTCTATGTCATACCAATGCAATTTAGGCCTTCATCCATTTAAATTTACAGTGAAAGGTTGATCTGATGAGGAAAATAAAACCCTGTGACCAATCAGTTATCAGAATAAGTTGAATTAAAGCTGAATTTCTTAAACAGGGTGAAATATGGCGGTCCTTTATGAGATTATGCTCCATGTTTCCGTCAGCTGGCTAATTCTCAATATAAGGTTCAGCTGAGGCACAAACCTTCGTTTATGGTATTGGGATTTAACTCTTTGGTGCTTTCTGAAAGACCCAGACTGATGGTGTTTAAAACTCAAACCCACAGAAACACTTATGATTGTTTTAAAGGTTTGGGAAAAGGAAAGCTTCATAGCTTCAAGAGGAGCAGCTAAATTAAGTTATCAGACAACAAAATATTAAAAAACCAAAACACTTTTTAAACATTAGTTATGAAAAACCCAGAGAAAGTAACAAATTATTTAGATTAAACAAGAAAGTCTAGTTGCTATCCAGTTGGAACCAGTGTGACTAAATTACCACTGGAAAAACTTTCATCTCTTTTAAATTTTTTATTTAGCAACATTTTGGGTAACCAGATAATCAAACTGCAACAGACAAAACAAGATGTTTTACAGTTAGGGCTGAAACGATTATCGTGATTAATCGATTATTTAAATAATTGTCAATTAATTTAGGAATCAATTAATCGTTAAAAGAAGTATAAAAGAGCCTATTTGATTAAACAACAACATATTCAGAGCCGTAATTAAGCCAAAACTGTACATTTTGTATGCAAGATTTAAAAAATGTTTTTTTTTTTTTAAACAAAAGGTTAAAATAATCATGATTACAAGTAAACCTGTCATAGTAAGGTTTGATAAATTGTCCCAGGAATTATTGTGACTGCTATAATGTTTCCAAACAGTTTAAGTAAAATATTCACCATTGCATAGTAAAGCAAGTTTCCTCTCTTCAAGACCAATAAACTGTAATTGTGTAAATAATGAAATTTTAAATATCCAAAATAAAATCAAAAACAAAACTGAAATTAAAACCACACACAACCCAAAATATAAATAAAATGAATTATGAAGTCTCTAAACAAAATTGCCCTTCAAAAAATAATTGAAATCACCTTCATTTTGATTTGTTGTCTGATTAACTGATTAACTGCTTATTCAATCAGTTACATTTTATTTGTATAGCACATTTCAGCAACAAGGCAGTTCAAAGTGCAAAAATAACCAAGTTCATTAAAAAAAAAGTGAATACTTTGAAGACTGGAAACTCGGTGTGACACGTCCTAATTAGCTAATTACTCCAAAGCGAATGTTCCCTGAGCCTCTAAATGGGAACGTTCATGGGAAAGACGGCTGACTGGACAAATGTCCAGAAGAAAACATTGAGTGAAAGGAAAACGTTTGGCAGGAAAAGATGCAAGAAACTGCAGCAACCATCCGTTCACAAACTTATGGAGTTTCACAGGCAGTGAACAGAAGCTGGAGTGAAAATGTGGAGATCAGACTAGACATTCAATTCAAATTCAAAAATACTTTATTGATCGTAAAGGGAAATTAATGCGCTTCAAAGAGTTACAAATGGGCTACAAATGTCGTGTTTAATAATCATCAATCGGTTCAGATCTAACGTGTTTTCACACCTGGTAGTCTGGTAGAAAATTGCAACATTTGTTACATTTTCATCTGGTGTGGTTCTCTTTCACACTGCAGTGTTAAATAAACCAACCACTTTGAAAAGCCTGCTCCCCTCCTCACCAGAGGTGGTGCTGCACCAAGAAACCGACACACAAACCTATGAAGAAGACTTCCTCTTCACAAAATAAACAAAAATTGAGTAGCGTCAGATTTTTGTTTTGGTTGTTTTTATCCAGAATGCTCTGGATTGTAGTCCACTTCTTACTTTTGGCGTTCACATACGCATTCGAACTGCACCAGAGTTCATTTCACCAAAACTAAGACTGATGTTTGTAAGCAGAATAGAGTTTGCATTTTTGGTCCAAATCAGAGTTTGACTACGCATTCACACTTCCCCAAACAAATCGAACTTTCTAAACAGACCAGAGTTCAATTAAAGCGGACTAAACATGGCTGGTGTGAATTCACCCAAAGGGTTTGGATTGATGTATTCCAACCAATCATGAATTTTAATGATGTATAACAGATTACTTAAGCATCCAGTCACATTTGTATGAAATCCAAAGGAAAATAACTCAGAAGAAGAGCTGTGAAATATTTAATTCCTCCAAAAGACAATTTGGAGAAGTTTGGAGACAATTTGTCACATTATTTTCTTCCAAGGATCAGCAAAACACAATAATCTAGAGTTTAAGACAACAGCCCCAAACGTAAACAATAAAACAGCTTTGCCATATGCAGAGAGAGATTAGTAACTGAAAAAAATACCAGAAATTCTGTGTCAGATTGAATTATGATACAAAGATGAATAGTTTTGCATCTCTATGACCTCTGAACTTTATGAAATGGCCTCTTCGTCAGAGTTGTAACGCTTCAGAAATGTGAATTAAAGACGGTTTGTTTCCACTGAACTGATGTAGGTAAACATAAATCAACAGGAAAATACTGAAGTTGGCATCTGATTTGTGGATTTTAAGTATTTTAAAGTTTTTTTGGTTTTCTTTTACTGCTTTTAAAAGTATGTAGACTGCATTTAATCAGCAAAAATGTAAAATCTAGTTTAATTACGATGGTCTAACAAAGCCTGAGAAATATTTTATATATTTGTGATAACAGAGAAATGTGAGTTTAATGCTGTCCTTAGTAATTATAACTTATTTCAGATCCAACCTAAAAATTGTTCTTTAATATTCAGTCAACTTTTTTTTTCAAATTTGTAAAAACATACAAATTGCTTTTTATTTCTGCATTAAAATCACATCACAGGTGGTCCAGCTTTATGATTGCAATAATTAAACTGAATTATTCTTAGACCAAAATACTCTATACGCATTATTAAAACTAAATATTCAGACATTTCTAATCTGTTAAAAACTTCTGTAAGCATTTTGTTTGTCTAACTACCAAAAATAAAACCACAAAGTCTAATTTATATTTATCTAATTTATATGAATCACAAGCCATGTCTTTACAGAATATTTGATCAACAATCAAATATTCAGTCAAACTTTAGAGTGTTTGACTATATTAGGTTTAAAGCTAAACCCAATTATGAGTGGTTGAAAGGCCAAAAGAGCAACAACTTGGTACTGGACAAATTATATTTTCACAAATGAGGCAACAGTATCAACTGTGTCTTACATAACATCTCCTCAGTTTGATGAATATTTATTTTTAGACTGCATTAAAAGACATCACTGGTGACAATACATAAAACAAAAATGATCCTTTTTTTTAAAGAATCTTCCTTTGTAAAAAAAAAAAATAGATAAACAATTCCAGGTATAACTAGCCTAACAATAATGATTTTTTTTTTAAAACGGTCTGATCTAACTTGGTCTAAAGCCACAAAATGTCTGCCTTTTAGGTTTTTCCCCTAGTAAAAGAACAAATCAATCGATCAGTGATGAAAACCAGACATCTAATTATTGATCGTAAAACTGGATTGAAGTCATTAAAATAAACTCACACAAATAAGTTTGGGGTGTTAAAAAGCCAAACAGAACTGGCAGATCTTTCTTGCAACTTTTTGAAAAGACCCCATAAAAACCAGTGGGGATCGTGAGACATAGTATACTTTAGTTTATTTAAAAATAAAATAAAAGGCTTCACATATCCCAAATTGACTTATAAACACCTGCACTTCTTGACAAAGCCAAGATCCTAAAGTTTTTCCAACAAGATGGTGCATTTCTTCTATAAATTTGTTGTGCAGTACGTAATCTCTTCTGCCATCATTTGTTGTCATAACAAATGACTTAAATAAGCTAACCAATCTGATTTAAAAAAAGTTGGCTCTGAAACCAAAGAAGGATTCTTCAAAAGAATAATCATGAAAATTACGGACAACTGAAACCGCTTTACAACGTCTCTTCAGTCAGAGGCTTCTTCAGACTTGCTGTAATACAGACTGCTACAGGAATTCCTTCCTGCCAACAACAACTCTTTGAAGAACCTTGACTAACATGATTTATAACAATATTTAATTTCCATATGGGATTTAATAAACGGTAGTTTAATTTAATTTTAAGCAGTAGTTGATTCAAGAAGCCACATAAAGTATTAAAAAACAGAGTAAGAGTTTCACAAATTCCCCAAAAATATTTTTATAAATACTTGTTAAGGTACCCAGTTAAGGTTTGATCAGTGTAGATGTTTTATATCGTGAGATGAAATCTATTAAAATATGTCCCTAAAACATTGAAATAGCCCTTTACTCTAGTGCTAACTTCAGCTTATAGTAATGCTAGCAGGCTAAGCTAACTATGGCTAGCTGACACATCACTGACCCTTAACACAGTCAGGAAAGCAATCACTGGCAACCCAAATGGTGGATGGTTTTAGAACCTATTGAGTGGGTTCTGGTAACAATATCTCCGTTAAACACATTTACAATGAGCTGGTATAAGCTAAAGGTTTAGGAGAAACGGTCTAATATTAGCCCAGCGCCACTAAAACGGTATAATGTTGCAGTCAGCTAATTTTGTCATTCAAATGTCAGCCACTTCATCAGCTGAACATGGAGATATTTCTCCGTTTAGTGTCTTAGTCTAAATGCCATGCGTTGCTGATAAAGTTTATGTTGATCCTCGTCATCTCCTGTTGGATAATTTTAATGCTAACATTGGGTGATACCTGCATAGTAACAGAAACTGAATGTACACCACCAAACGTAGAACGCAATGTCTTCATTTTAACTTCGTTTTTTAAACTCTAACATCCAATACACAATGGTTCCTTCAAAGCGTTACTAGTTTGTTGATGGTTTATTTCCAACGACGTGGTGATCAGTGAAGGCCAGTTTAAGTGCACGCTACGCCGGATAGCCACGTCACTAGAGTCCGAGGCTGTGGAGGCCCGTCGTTTTTTCCTTAGCTAACTTAAAATGGCGGTGAATGCTTGCTAGCCTACTAGGCAGCGTAAAACAAATCATTCCAGGGTGTAATAAAAAAACAACAACACACACAAGACACTTTACAAGTCAAGACATATTGAATATCCTACCTTTAAATCTGAGGTCGGAGGGAGGGTCGAGGATTAGGACCTGGTCCAACTTGGACATTTTAGTTGAGGGGGGATGCACTAAGTTGTCGGTATGGTGGAGTGACAAGTGGAAATCCTGGATGCCCTGACACGGAGTGAGTCAAGCGCTGGCGGAGTTTTAGCGGCGGAGCGGAGCAGCATATGGGTAGAAATACTTGAAGGCGCTGGAAGCTCAGCCCTGCGCAGCGTCCTCGTGGCTCGGTAACTGATGAGATTATGCTACATTAAACTCGTTATACACTAAAATACTTAGAACATCTGATAAAAACTGCTCAAATATCCCGATGTGACTCTCATAAAATTAAATGCGCCTTACTTGGCCTGTTTGTGCTTTACATTGCTTGTGAGAAAAAGAAAGTCCTGGCATCGATTTTGGAAATATAATTTGCAAAGCATGCAATAGTATGGAGTTAGATTTGTTTCACAATTATTCAATGAAAAAAATCATGTCAAACAAAAAAAAATAAAAAATCTGTATTCAATAAAAAAAAAAAATCATGTCAAACAAAAAAAAATCTTAAAAACTTTTTAATCATAAAAATATTTTTTTAAGAAAAAATTTTTTAAAGATTTTTTTGATTGATATCACAAAATTTTTGATTAAGTCTATATTTATTTATTTATTTATTTATTTATTGGCTTAAGAACAGCAACGTAAGACGTGTTCCGATTGGTTAGCGCTGACTAAAGCGGATGTCTCCCTGAGATCTTAGAACTCTGTCCCGAACTGCAGGGCTTCGGTGACGGGACACAGAATGTGAATGGTAAGTAATCTTCACAAAATTAGCAGCTTCTAAAGTGTCCACCCTGTTTCAAAGAAGAAATCTTACACAACTTATGACGACAGTCACATATTTTGTCTGCCGTGATCCCCGGTAGCATATTGTGCTAGCTAATGTTAGCACTAGGTAAAGTTCATAAACTAGGCTTGTGTAATATTCGCCTGTCTTTATGTTGAATTCGTTAACCAGCGCACATCTGTCGAGTTGCATTAAGCATGGAAAATACCAAATATATCTGGAGGAAATATGTGTTAAAAACTGTTATGTAATCCTCCGTGTGTGTGTGTGTGTGTGTGTGTGTGTGTGTGTGTGTGTCTTAACTAGCATTGAAACTAAGGTGGGGAAACGGCAGATAGTTGCACCAATGTTATTAGGTCCACATTAATCTGCACCACACCTCAAGTGACTGTGCAGATTAATTATTTACCAAGCACATAATCAGTGCTGTCGATGAGGGGAGGCAACGTAACTCTTAAATATATATATTTTCTTCCAGATGTAAAATGTAAAACTAAGCTGGTAGGTCACAGGACAAAGGAGGATAGCAGGACAGGCTTGTAGGTCTTACTGATTCCTCCAGCTGCTAGAGACGATCAGAACATGAGGATGGAGAGACCAGCAAGTGTTGAGTCAGAGAAGGCCAGGTAGTAAGTGTTGCTTTGAGGGGCCGGGTGTGTTTGGCTAAATAAATTATATACAAGTCAGTTTATTTATTGGTTTTAAAACTAATGCATGCTTATGTGTTGATAATGATACATTGTAATAAAAATACAAAAATTACAACCAACATCCTGGCAGAAGTAAATAAACAAGTTTATATCAGAGCTTTTTCTTTTTGCATCTGGAACACATTAAAAGCAAATTACCAAATTTGCTTTATTCCCTGTTATAACGTTATTTCACCCTTTTTCATCCTCACTGCAGCTGGACTGGAGTTCTGCTTGGCTTTAGTGGCTTCTTGGATGGAGACATCGACTGAGCTAAAGCGGCTAACAACGCAACATTTTCCCTCTCCCATTATAAACTTTGCTTTTCTTCAGCATGGAAAATACTCCTACATTAGTTGCTCTGTTAGTTATTTTGACATCAATGCTTACCTGGTGGTCAATTGATCCTCTTAACCACTGAATGTATCAGAACCGCCTGAACTGATCTGGTTTCGTCAGAG
>NW_006800095.1:394686-395967 GCF_000485575.1 Poecilia formosa | reverse complement strand
AGGATCACTGCAGTGTCAGGGTAGCTGCTTAAAGTCTGCAGGTAGATTTTTGCGTAGCTGGTCCTCCGGTTTTCAGATCCTAATTGTAAATAAAAAGTTAGTCAATGTTGTGATGATCCAGCTGACTGTGGACTGATGGTCACTGTACTGGTCAGCGAGGTGCAGGTGCTTGGATCCAAGGGAAAGGCAATTTAACAACAGGAAGGTCTCAAGGGGTCGATGGAATGGAGTTGATACGTCCTGGGTGAACATCATGGAGAGTCTCAATCATGGCTCAGAAACACATCAAGAAGCTTTATGACGCAAACCTGAAAAACAAAAATTAAAAAAAATATGAGTAAGTGATGATATTTACCTAGACATCATAATCAAAACCCAATAAGCCCTAAAGTCTTTTTAAGAGTTTTAATTGAAAATAAATTGACTATATCTCAGGAAATTAAATGTGCAAGTGAAACAGTTAAAATATCACAATAAGAGAAACTGCAAAAATATTGCAGAGGTGTAACACTGAAGTTACTGAGTAAAACTGAAATATTTAGTAAGAAGTTACTGAGTAAAACTGAAATATTTAGTAAGTAGAAAATGCATGTTAAAATCTGAATACTTTTTTGAATGTAGCTGAAATCAATTTAAACCACCAGCAGACGCAGTACACCGATTATCTGCACTAAAAATAATGCAAAAAATCTAACAGAAGAGGTATTAGTTTTAAAACCAATAAATAAACTGAGTTGGAGAAGTATATTTAGCCAAACACACCCGGCCCCTTAAAGCAACACTTACTTCCCTACCTGGCCTTCTCTGACTCAACACTTGCTGGTTTCTCCATCCTCATGCTCTGATGGTCTCCAGCAGCTGAAGGAATCAGTAAGATCTACAAGCCTGTCCTGCTTCAGCTGCACTCTGCTGGTCATACTAGAATGGGGAATTAGGAGAACACCAATGTAATTTAATATCATAACACAGCAGAAGGCATATTACGTGTAATTCGGAATAAAACTTAGTACAAGACACACACCCACCAAATAATAAAAAACACAGAAATTATGTGAATATCCTCCTTCGGCCTGTGACCTACCAGCTTAGTTTTACATTTTACATCTGGAAGAAAATATATGTATTTAAGAGTTACATTGCCTCCCCTCATCGACAACACTGATTATGTGCTTGGTGGTGAATAAATAATCTGCACAGTCACTTGACGTGTGGTGCAGATTAATATGGACCTAATAACATTGGTGCAACGATCGCTCTATTCCCATTTTAGCTTCAATGCTA